>NC_053023.1:195514136-195575039 GCF_003073215.2 Triticum urartu
CCTTGAATATCCATGATGCTAATGATATGCAAAGCCACAAGCTTGGGGAAGCTATGTTTGATGAAGATGATATTTTTTTGTCCCCCAAGTTTTGATGAGCAAATTTATTATGATGAAAGCATTCCTCCTATTTATGATGATTATATTGATGAAAGTGGATTTGGAGAGGTCATAACTTTATTTTGTGATGAATCCACTATTTCGGAAGAGGTTCCAATTGATTATGAGAACAAAGTTGCTATCTATGATGATTATTGTGATGACTTGTATGCTATAAAGAATAATGATATCCATGAAACTTGTCATCATGATTTTAGTTTTCAATTGAGTTATGCCTCACATGATAATTATTTTGTTGAGTTTGCTCCCACTATTATTCATGAGAAGAATTTTGCTTGTGTGGAGAGTAATAAAATTTTATGCTTGTAGATCATGAAAAGAATGCTTTATGTGATAGTTATATTGTTGAATTCATTCATGATGCTACTGAAAATTATTATGAGGGAGGAATATATGCTTGTAGGAGTTGCAATAATATCAAGTTTCCTCTATATGTGCTTAAAATCTTGAAGTTTTACTTGCTTTACCTTCCTATGCTAGTTAATTATTGTTACCATAAGTTGTTTGCTCACAAAATCCCTATGCATAGGAAGTGGGTTAGACTTAAATGTGCTAGTCATATTATTCATGATGCTCTCTTTATGTTACATTTCTTATCTTTTATGTGAGCATCATTGAAATCACCATGCCTAGCTAGGGGCGTTAAACGATAGCGCTTGTTGGGAGGCAACCCAATTTTATTTTTGTTCCTTGCTTTTTGCTCCTGTTTAATAATAAATAATTTATCTAGCCTCGATTATGATTGAGTTTTTATGTTTTAATTAGTGTTTGTGCCAAGTAGAACCGTTGGGAAGACTTGGGGAAAGTCTTGTTGATCTTACTGTAAAAAACAGAAACTTTAGCGCTCACGAAAATTGCTGCCATTTTTATTGAAGAGTGATATTTAGTTAATTATTTTTTCATATGATTAATAGATAAATTCCTCACGTCCAGCAATTTATTTTAGAGTCTTTGGGGTTCCAGAAGTTTGCGTTAGTTACAGATTACTACAGACTGTTCTGTTTTTGACAGATTCTGTTTTTCGTATGTTGTTTGCTTATTTTGATGAATCTATGGCCAGTAAAATAGTTTATAAACCATAGATAAGTTGGAATACAGTAGGTTTAATGCCAATATAAATAAAGAATGAGTTCATTACAGTACCTAAGTGGTGATTTATTTTCTTATACTAACGGAGCTTACGAGTTTTCTGTTAAGTTTTGTGTTGTGAAGTTTTCAAGTTTTGGGTAAAGATTCGATGGACTATGGAATAAGGAGTGGCAAGAGCCTAAGCTTGGGGATGCCCAAGACACCCCAAAGTAATATCCAAGGACAACCAAGATACTAAGCTTGGGGATGCCCCGGAAGGCATCCCCTCTTTCGTCTTCGTTCATCGGTAACTTTACTTGGAGCTATATTTTTATTCGCCACATGATATGTGTTTTGCTTGGAGCGTCATTTCATTTTATTTTGTTTTGCTTGCTGTTTGAATAAAATACCAAGATCTGAAATTCTTAAATGTTAGAGAGTCTTCATATAGTTGCATAATTATTCGAGTACTCATTGATCTTCACTTATATCTTTTGGAGTAGTTTGTCATTTGCTCTAGTGCTTCACTTATATCTTTTAGTGCACGGTGGTGGATTTGTTTTATAGAAACCATTGATATCTCATACTTAACTTAGATTATTTTTAGAGTCTTAAATAGCATGGTAATTTCTTAAATAATCCTAATATGCTAGGTATTCAAGATTAGTAAAAAAAATCTTATGAGTGTTTTGAATACTACGAGAAGTTTGATGCTTGATAATTGTTTTGAGATATGGAGGTAATAATATCAAAGTCGTGCTAGTTGAGTAGTTGTGAATTTGAGAAATGCTTGTGTTGAAGTTTGCAAGTCCCGTAGCATGCACGTATGGTAAACGTTATGTAACAAATTTGAAACATGAGGTGTTATTTGATTGTCTTCCTTATGAGTGGCGGTCGGGGACGAGCGATGGTCTTTTCCTACCAATCTATCCCCCTAGGAGCATGCGTGTAGTGCTTGGTTTTTGATGACTTGTAGATTTTTGCAATAAGTATGTGAGTTCTTTATGACTAATGTTGAGTCCATGGATTATACGCACTCTCACCCTTCCATCATTGCTAGCCTCTTCGGTACCGTGCATTGCCCTTTCTCACATTGAGAGTTGGTGCAAACTTCACCGGCGCATCCAAACCCCATGATATGATACGCTCTTTCACACATAAACCTCCTTATATCTTCCTCAAAATAGCCACCATACCTACCTATTATGGCATTTCCATAGCCATTCCGAGATATATTGCCATGCAACTTTCCACCATTCCTTTTATCATGACACATTCATCATTGTCATATTGCTTAGCATGATCATGTAGTTGACATAGTATTTGTGGCAAAGCCACCATTCATAATTTTCATACATGTCACTCTTGATTCATTGCATATCCTGGTACACCGCCGGAGGCATTCATATAGAGTCATCTTTTGTTCTAGTATCAAGTTGTAATCATTGAGTTGTAAATAAATAGAAGTGTGATGATCATCATTTTCTAGAGCATTGTCTCAAGTGAGGAATATATATAAAAAAGGGAAGGCCATAAAAAAAGGGAGAAGGCCCAAATAAAAAAATGAGAGAAAAAGAGAGAAGAGACAATGCTACTATCCTTTGCCACACTTGTGCTTCAAAGTAGCACCATAATCCTCATGATAGAGAGTCTCTTGTTTTGTCACTTTCATATACTAGTGGGAATTTTTCATTATAGAACTCCGCTTGTATATTCCAACAATGGGCCTCCTCAAGTGCCCTAGGTATTCGTGAACAAGCAAGTTGGATGCACACCCACTTAGTTTCTTTTGTTGAGCTTTCATACATTTATAGCTCTAGTGCATCTGTTGCATGGCAATCCCTACTCCTTGCATTAACATCAATCGATGGGCATCTCCATAGCTCATTGGTTAGCCTCGTTGGTGTGAGACTTTCTCCTTTTTGTCTTCTCCACATAACCCCCATCATCATATTCTATTCCGCCCATAGTGCTATATCCATGGCTCGCGCTCATATATTGTGTGAAGGTTTATAAAGTTTGAGATTACAAAAGTATGAAACAATTGCTTGGCTTGTCATCGGGTTGTGCATGATGAGAGCATTCTTGTGTGACGAAAATGGAGCATGACTAAACTATATGATTTTGTAGGGATGAACTTTCTTTGGCCATGTTATTTTGAGAAGACATAATTGCTTAGTTAGTATGCTTGAAGTATTATTATTTTTATGTCAATATGAAATTTTATCTTGAATCTTTCGGATCTGAATATTCATACCACAATTAAGAAGAATTACATTTAAATTATGCCAAGTAGCACTCCGCATCAAAAAATTTGTTTTTATCATTTACCTACTAGAGGACGAGCAGGAATTAAGCTTGGGGATGCTGATAAGTCTCCAACTTATCTATAAGTTTTGATTGCTCCATGATGTATTATCTTCTATTTTGGACATTATTGGGCTTTATTATCCACTTTTATATTATTTTTGGGAGTAACCTATTGACCCAGAGCCCAGTGCCAGTTCCTGTTTTTTCCCTTGTTTCAGTGTTTCAAAGAAAAGGAATATCAAACGGAGTCGAAATGGAATGAAACCTTCTGGAGAAGTTATTTTGGAAGGAAAGCAACCTGATAGACTTGGAGTGCATGTCAGAAAAGAAACGAGGGAGCCACAAGGTAGGGGGCGCACCCACCCCCCTAGGGCGCGCCCTCCACCCTCATGGGCCCCTCGTGGCTCCCCTGACGTACTTCTTCCTCCTATATATACCCATATACCCTAAAACGATCGGAGAGCACAATAGATCAGGAGTTCCGCCGCCAAAAGCCTCCATAGCCACCGAAAACCAATCTAGACCCGTTCCGACACCCTGCCGGAGGGGGAATCCCTCTCCGGTGGCCATCTTCATCATCCCGATGCTCTCCATGACAAGGAGGGAGTAGTTCTCCCTCGGGGCTGAGGGTATGTACTAGTAGCTATGTGTTTGATCTCTCTCTCGCTCTCGTGTTCTTGAGGTGGTACGACCTTGATGTATCGCGAGCTTTGCTATTATAGTTGGATCTTATGATGTCCCCCCCCTCTACTCTCTTGTAATGGATTGAGTTTTCCCTTTGAAGTTATCTTATCAGATTGAGTCTTTAAATATTTGAGAACACTTGATGTATGTCTTGCCATGCGTATCTGTGGTGACAATGGGATATCACGTGATTCACTTGATGTATGTTTTGGTGATCAACTTGTGGGTTCCGCCCATGAACCTATGCATAGGGGTTGGCACACAGTTTCATCGTGATTCTCTGTTAGAATCTTTGGGGCACTCTTTGAAGTTCTTTTGTGTTGGTTGAATAGATGAATCTGAGATTGTGTGATGCATATCGTATAATCATACCCACGGATACTTGAGGTGACATTGGAGTATCTAGGCAACATTAGGGTTTTGGTTGATTTGTGTCTTAAGGTGTTATTCTAGTACGAACTATAGGGATGTTTGTGACACTTATAGGAATAGCCCAACGGATTGATTGGAAAGAATAACTTTGAGGTGGTTTCGTACCCTACCATAATCTCTTTGTTTGTTCTCCGCTATTAGTGACTTTGGAGTGACTCTTTGTTGCGTGTTGAGGGATAATTATGTGATCCAATTATGTTATTATTGTTGAGGAAACTTGCACTATTGAAAGTATGAACCCTAGGCCTTATTTCAACGCATTGCAATACCGTTTACGCTCATTTTTATCATTAGATACCTTGCTGTTTTTATAGTTTCAGATTACAAAAACCTTTATCTACTATCCATATTGCACTTGTATCACCATCTCTTCGCCGAACTAGTGCACCTATACAATTTACCATTGTATTGGGTGTGTTGGGGACACAAGAGACTCTTTGTTATTTGGTTGCAGGGTTGCTTGAGAGAGACCATCTTCATCCTACGCCTCCTACGGATTGATAAACCTTAGGTCATCCACTTGAGGGAAATTTACTACTGTCCTACAAACCTCTGCACTTGGAGGCCCAACAATGTCTACAAGAAGAAGGTTGTGTAGTAGACATCAGGCACCACTACTGATCATCCAGAAACAAAACATAGTAACGTCCAAGGTCTTTGTCGAACTCCCACTTGAGTTCGGTGGCATCACCTGCATTGGTATCATCGGCACATGCAACTGTTTTGGTAGTATCTGTGAGTCACGAGGACTCAGCAATCTCAAAACCCATGAGATCAAGACTATTTAAGCTTATAGGTAGGACGTGGTTATGAGGTGGAGTTGCAGCAAGCACTAAGCAAATATGGTGGCTAACATACAAGTACAAGAGTAAGATGAGAAACTACGTAAAGGTCGTAAGCTAAAAGTGAACAAGAAGTGATCCTAAACTACTTACGTTCATACATAACCCAACTGTGTTTACTTCCTGAACCTCGTCGAAAAGAGACCATCACGGTTACACGCGCGGTTGATGCATTTTAATTAAGTCAAGTGTCAAGTTCTCTACACCTGGATATTAACAAATTCCCATCAGCCACATAACCGCAGGCATGACTCTCGAAAGTTTATACCCTGCAGGGGTGCCCCAACTTAGCCCATCACAAGCTCTCACGATCAACGAAGGATAATCCTTCTCCCGGAACAACCGATTAGACTCGGAATCCCGGTTACAAGACATTTCGACAATGGTAAAACAAGACCAGCAAGACCGCCCGATGTGCCGACAAATCCCGATAGGAGTCGCACATATCTCATTCTCAGGGCACACCAGATGGGCCAGACGTCGGGTTGGCTGAGACCCTGGTTGCCCAGGGGGTGCCGGACATCGCCCAGGTTGGAGCAGCACTCAGAGGAACACTAGCCCCGAGGTTGAATTAAGATAATCCTCGGGTTAATTACTCCCTAGGCAAATTTTAGTTGTTATTAGGTAAATGGTAAAAACCAAGGTTGGGCCTTACTAGAGGAGTTTTATTCAAAGCGAACTGTCAAGGGGGTCCCATAACCACAACCGCGTAAGGAACGCAAAATCAAGGGACATAACACCGGTATGATGGAAAACTAGGGCGGCAAGAGTGGAACAAAACACCGAGCAAAAGGCCAAGCCTTCCACCCTTTGCCAAGTATATAGATGCATTAATTAAAATCAGAGATATTGTGATATCCCAACATATCCATGTTCCAACATGGAACAACCTGCATGGCACCTGCAACTAGCAATGCTATAAGAGGGGCTGAGCAAAAGTGCTAACATAGCCAAACAACGGTTTGCTAGGAAGGTGGGTTAGAGGCTTGACATGGCAATATGGGAGGCATGATAAACAAGTGGTAGGTAGCGCGACATAGCGACAGAGTTGTCATAAGCTTGCTCCTCGTAAACATACTCGACAGGATCCTCATTCATGAACTCGTCTCCCGACTCTACCCAAAGCAACAACACAAGCAACGGAACAACAATCAATCACGGCGCAATGCACAAGCAACATGATGCAAGACATGGCATGGGATGCAAGGTATGATGTGTAATGCATATGGGTACTCTGGAAGGGAAAATATGATCAAGGCATCAACTTGGCACACCAAGCATGCCACTGGAAAGGTTAGGAGATTTCGGTCGAAAATGATATAAGGATCACCGAAAACGGATGCACGGTTTGCAAATGGCGAGCAAAAAAGAACGATGCAAAACTGCGCTTAACAGCATCATAGCACTTAAAATGCATCATTAAACTATGCTAAAGCACTCCAACATAGCAACAAAGCACATGGCAGTAAAATACAGATGAAGCTCTACAAATCATGAACACTGAGCTCCTGCTAG
Organism: Triticum urartu; assembly: GCF_003073215.2. Classification (NCBI taxonomy): domain Eukaryota; kingdom Viridiplantae; phylum Streptophyta; class Magnoliopsida; order Poales; family Poaceae; genus Triticum; species Triticum urartu. The sequence goes on from NC_053023.1 coordinate 195,521,108, forward strand.
AACTCACTAGAACAAGCCTAAAACTGCATGGCAAAAATGCAAATGATAACAGCTAAACAGACTTAGTGAAAATACTAAACATAGCATAAACAACATCGGATAGCAATGTTTAGAGCTTGTAAACAACATGCTACAGGAACATATCATGGCAAACAAAGGCATGCATGCTATTACGAAAGGCAATGAACAAAACACCCTTACAGAACTTGAGCCAAAGTTGCACGGAAAAGATGGTAGCATTAATGCAAACATGGCAAGTGATATAAACAGATTCAGACTTGGTAAAAAAAACATGGCATGGCAGAAATAGATTCATGATAGCAACTTTGCAAGCTCATGCCACTCACCACATAGCATTTCATGAAATAACAAGGTAACCAACAGTAAGAAGACACATTTATGAAGCTAAACATGGTAATAGCATAGTCATAGGGTGCATGGATCACTAGCAAAACACATGGAAAAATTGCACTTCATGTTAACAAACTGACAGCAACAATATTTAGCAAAACGAGAGCATGGTAGTGACAAGCTACATTACCCCATAATTACAACCAGCGGCATGAATGGAAATAGCATAACCATATCTTCAAAACACTCTTACTTAACTTCATCAAAATACGCATGGATCTACTTGTGGCAACAAGTCTACATAGCAACGTAATGTGACAGGAAAAGACTTAGCAGAAAAACTAAGTAGATGAAAACAACAACATCATGTGGCCTACTTGGCATGCTTGTGCTAGTCACCACAGAGCTCGTAAAAATACAAGGGGTGCACCACTGTAAAGATGGCATGAAGGTGCCCCTAAAACATGTAGACTTGATGCCCAAAGGATGCACACACAAAATGCTATGAAAATGACAAATCAGCAAGTTATGATGGATTCCAGCAGACAGCATCATTTAGCACTTTTGCAATGAAGATTAGGGCATCAATATGGACAGTATCATGCATGCAAATGACACTAGCATGTAGAGAATCACGAGAAGAACATTTCAATATATCATATGCGCAAATAGGAGCTATGAGCACGAAGATATGACATGATGAAGAGGCACACATGGAATTGCAGATCTAGGACTTAGAAGAATTTCGACCTCGTGGAGAAGTGGACGGGGAGGACCCGAGACGAAGCGGTACGGCCCGAACACGACGTTTGGTTCCGGGGCTTGGTGGATCTGGTCCATTCCGGCCGGAACCACCGGAGACGACGACAAGGCGGCGGCCAACGACGGAGGAGGCGCGGCGGCGCGGCGCGGAGGAAGGCGGCGCGGGACGCGGCGTCAGGCGGTGGGGGCACCGGCGGACGGAGACGGCGGCGGCGCGCGGGCTCGCGCGGGCCTGGCTCAGGCCCCGCTATAACGCCCATGATGCGGCTATATCTCCCACGTGTCGAAGCACGACTTAGAGGCATAACCGCATTGTAAGCAATGTCGCAAGTGAGGTAATCTTCACACAACCCATGTAATGAATAAGGAAAAGAGGTACATAGTTGGCTTACACTCACCACGTCACACAATAGCATAAATATCATTACATTCATCCAGATACAATCAAGGTCCGACTACTGAACCAAAATAAAGATAACCCCAAATGTAACAAAGTCCCCGATCGCCCCAACTGGGCTCCACTACTGATCGTCTGGAAAGGAAACATAGTATCGTCCTGAGTCCTCATCGAACTCCCACTTGAGCTCAGTCGAATCTCCTGGAGCAGTATCATTGGTCCCTGCATCTGGTTTTGAAGTAAACTATGAGTCACGGGGACTCAGCAATCTTAGACCCTCGCGATCAGGACTATTTAAGCTTATAGGTAGGGGTAAAAGGTATGAGGTGGAGCTGCAGCAAGCACTAGCATATATGGTGGCTAAGATACGCAAAAGAGAGCGAGAAGAGACGGCAAAGTCACGGTCGGTCAACTATGATCAAGAAGTGATCCTAGAACAACCTACGTTCAAGCATAACACGAGACTGTGTTCTCTTCCCGGACTCCGCCGAAAAGAGACCATCACGACCACACACTCTGTTGATTCATTTTAATTAAGTTAAGATTCAGGTTTTCTATAACCAGACATTAACAAATTCCCATCCGCCCATAACCGTGGGCACGGCTTTCGAAAGTTCAAATCCCTGCAGGGGTGTCCCAACTTAGCCCATCACAAGCTCTCACGGTCAACGAAGGATATTCCTTCTCCCAAGAACCCGATCAGACTCGGAATCCCGGTTACAAGACATCTCGACAATGGTAAAACTAAACCAGCAAAGCCACCCGAATGTGCCGACAAATCCCGATAGGAGCTACACATATCTCATTCTCAGGGCACACCGGATGAGCAAGACGTCGGGTAGGCCAGCCCAGAGTTGCCCCTGGTGGCACCGGACATCGCCCAGGTTGGACCAACACTTAGAGAAGCACTGGCCCGTGGAGGGTATAAAATAAAGATGACCCTTGAGTCCGCAAAACCCAAGGGAAAAGGGATAGGTGGCAAATGGTAAAACCAAGGTTGGGCCTTGCTGGAGGAGTTTTATTCAAGGCAAACTGTCAAGGGGTTCCCATTATAACCCAACCGTGTAAGGAACGCAAAATCAAGGAACATAACACCGGTATGACGGAAACTAGGGCGGCAAGAGTGGAACAAAACACCAGGCATAAGGCCGAGCCTTCCACCATTTACCAAGTATATAGGTGCATTAAGGTAGACAAGACATAATAATGATATCCCGATAAATAAACATGTTACAACAAGGAACAAACTCCAATCTTCACCTGCAACTAGCAAGGCTATAAGAGGGGTTGAGCAAAGCGGTAACATAGCCAGACAATAGTTTTCTAGGACAAGGTGGGTTAGAGGTTTGACATGGCAATATGGGAGGCATGATAGGCAAGTGGTAGGTATCGTAGCATAGGCATAGCAAAAGAGCGAGCATCTAGCAAGCAAAGATAGAAGTGATTTCGAGGGTATGGTCATCTTGCCTGCAAAGTTCTCCGAGTTGACGTAGCTTGATCCTCGTAAGCGTACTCAACGGGCTCCTCGATCACGTACTCGTCTCCCGGCTCTACCCAAAGCAATAACACAAGCAAAGGGAGACACAATCAACCACGTGCAATGCACAAACAACATGATGCAAAACATGGCATGATATGCGGGATGCGATATGTGGTGCATAAGCATGCTTCGGGAAGGAAGGATTGAACCTGCCTCAACTTGGAAATCCAAGAGTGTCACTGGAAAGAGTAGTTGATTTCAGTCGAAATCGATATAAAGATCACCGGAATCGGATGCACGGTTTGCAAATGACAAGCAAAACAAATATGGCACCGATCTGCGATTAACAGCACTAGACCATCTAAATGCATCAAGAACAACAAGCTACTGCACTCTAACATAGCAACAAAATACATGGAAGGGATCCACTCAAGATGCTTGACAAAATAGGAACACTGAGCTACGGCTAAATCACTCAATAGCAGGTTCAAACAAGCATGGCAAAAGTGTAAAAGATATCAGGTTACAGACTTAGTGAAAATAACAACATGTCAGGAATTTAATATCAGGAAGCAATGTTTAGAGCACGATAACAACATGCTACAGGAACATAACATGGCAAAGCAAGGCATGGCATGAAGCTACTCAAATCATACGACAAAAGTCCCTTACTAACCATAAGCCAAAAGGGACCAGAAAATGCAATGTCAACCATGTGAACATAGCAATTATCGTTAACAGATTCAGACTTAGTAGAAAACTGGAACATGGCAAAACAGATATTAAGTAGGCATGTTTACGAGCTCGATGCACTCACCACAAGGCATTGCATGACAAACTAAGTATACACCCAGCAAGTAGACATGGCATAGAAGCTAAAAATGGCAAGAACAACATCATAGCATGCATGGATCAACTATAACAAGCTCGGCAAAACTGCTTAACACGTAAACATTCTGCCAGGAATATTTTATAGCAAAATTAGAGCTCGATTGAGTCAAGCTAGGGTGCTCCATAATTGCAAACAAAGGCATGGATGGATAGAGCACCACAATATCTACAAAACATCCTTACTAATCATGCTCAAAAGAGGCATGGATCACTCTGTAGCAACATGAATACATGGCATAAAAATATTGACATGACAAAGACTTAGAAGATTTCTAAGTCCCTGAAATCAGCAACATTACGAGGGCTACTTTGCATGCTTGTGCTAGTCACCACAAAGATCACAAAAATACATGGCATACACCACTGTAAAGATGGCATGGCATACTTCAAATCACATGTAGGGCTCAAGTTCATAGGAGGCACACATTAATCATGGCAAAAATGACAAATGTCCAAAAACTGATAAGAGTCTGAAACTAACATTGCATAGCACTCTTGCAACAGAATTTAGGGCATCAAGATGAACTCAAATGAACATGGTGCAATGGAATGAAACGAAGTACTCGTCGAGACGAACATTCCGATATGCTACACGCCCAAAACGGAGCCACGGATGCAGAGTTGTGGCATGATGAAAATATGCAAAAATTACTGAAACGAGGCAAAATTAGGTCAACCGTTAGGGTTTCCAGATCTGGATCCGGATCGGGGTGGCACGGAAACCGAGGATGGCCGGGGTTGAAGCCGCGGTGGCCGGAGCGACGCGGAGGCTCGCCGGGGAGGAAGGAGGCCGGCCGGTCGGAGCGGGACCCGAGGGCGGCGAGGGGCCCGGGGCGATTGCCGGCGTCGACGGTGACCGGCGAGGTCGCCCGTGGTGGCTGGCGATGAACGGCGGCGACTGACGATGGCGTGCGGCGGCCGGAGCGGAGTCTCGCCGGCGCAGGGGAGGAGACGGGGCGGCGCGGTCGGGCGAGGTGCAGGGCGGCGGCGCGGGGCGCGGCCCGGAGCGGACCGGGGGCGGGCCGGCGATGGGCCCCACAGGGCCGGCGGCGTGGTCGGCAGCGAATGGACGCTGCCACGTGGCGGCGGCAGGCGGAGCGGACGCGTCCATCGGTGGGAGGAATTGTCCGGCGGCGGAGAGGGAAAATGGTTAGGGTTCATCCGCGAGATTTTGGAGGGGGTGTCTATATATATAGGTAGAGGGAGCTAGGAGGCTCCAAATTGAGCATGGTTTTCGGCCACGCGATCGTGATCGAACAACCTAGATGATGGAGGGGGTTTTGGTGGGTTTTGGGCCATTTTGGAGGGGTGTTGGGCTGCAACACACACGAGGCCTTCTCGGGTCCTTGGTTAACCGTTGGAGTATCAAACGAAGTCCAAATGGCACGAAACTTGACAGGCGGTCTACCGGTAGTAAACCAAGGCCGCTTGGCAAGTCTCGGCCCAATCTGAGAACGTTTAACACCCGCACACGAAAAGAGGTAAAAGGGGACACCGGAGGACGTAGGAGCACCGAAATGCAAAACGGACAATGGGGAAAATGCTCGGATGCATGAGACGAACATGTATGCAAATACGATGCACATGATGGCATGATATGAGATGAATGAAAAAGACAAAAGCACACGCAGACAAAAACCCGACAACGAGGAAATGTCATAACTTAGTGCCAGAAATGGCAAGAGTTGGAATACAAATATGGCAAGTTACATACGGGGTGTTACACCCGTGGGCCGCGGCGGTGGGCGGTGGAGGAGAGGCCACATGGCGGCGGCCGATTCACGCGGGGACGGCGATGGACGTGTCCAGCTGTCACGGACACGTCCAGTGCCGGAGGGAGAGGGTGGAACTAGGGTTTGCCCGTGAATTTCGGAGGGGGGCATATTTATAGGTATTGGGACGTAGGAGCGTCCAAATGAGGTGCAGTTTTCGCCCACACGATCGTGATCCAACAACGGAGAGTATGGAGGGGGTTTAGATGGGCTAGTGAGCTGTTATGGAGGGGTGCTGGGCTGCAATGAGAGAGGGGTTTCGGCGGTTACACGGTTAACCGTTGGGGCATCAAATGACCTCCAAATGGAACGAAATTTGACAGGCGACCTACCGGTGATGTACCAAGGCCACTCGACAAATCTCGGCCCATTCTGAGAACGTTTTTCTCCCGCTCACGAAATGAGATCTGAGAGGTGCAACGTGTGCATGTGTGAGTGTCGGATTCCGAAACGGACAACGGGGAAAGTGACCGGATGCATGAGACGAACACGAATATAAATGAGATGCACATGATGACATGATATGAAATGCATGACATGAACAAAAATGCAAAACGAAAGACAAAACCCAACCATGGAGGATATAACATATAACATAGCCGAAGATGGCAAGAGTTGGATTTACAATTATGGAATGTTACATCCGGGGCGTTACACTTCCCTGATGGGAAATGACCAAATTGGACACGAGGAGCAACCAATGACTGAACGACATGAGTCCACCGGTCGGAAATTGAGCACAATGGTAACATTACTTGAGGAGCAAGTAATGCTAACTCCTCGGCCCGAAAGATATCTCCTACAGCACGAAGAACAACGTCTACTGCTGCCAGGTAACCATTCCAAGCATAAAGAGATTTCTCTCACATCTTTCATAGGTTTTGGGCTAAGCATCACAGCCGATCTAAGCTTCGAGAACCTGTACCCCTATTAATAGTATGGAGGTCCTATGAGTCAAATAAATGAAAGAAGAACAACGAAAAGAATACTACGTATTTAATTTGTCTTCAACTTCCATTCGCTGCAGTCAATTTCTTCAGACAACAACTCCGAACCAATTGCTTCACGTCAGCAATAATTTTTGAGGGGCTAATTCCTTCACGTCAATCTTCTCGTCTACATGTCTCCAATAGATGTAGCGTGTTCTTTTCTACAATGCAGATATACTTCGGTGAAGTTCTTCGACCTTAGCACCAAAGACAACATTCTCTTTGGTTCTGTAAGGACTATTTCTCTCTGTATGCACTAGCAAACAAATCAGTCCATACATGTTTCTGTCAACAATCTCCAAAACACAGGAAGGCAAATATTACACCAACATACCTGCCAAGCAAACATTCTCATTTTTGGTGGGACTGAAGCTTTCTAGACTAGATTCCAAATTGTATGATCACCGGTCAGACAAGAACTTGAGGCACCAGGAGAGAACTTCTCAATATGCTCAGCCATGCCTAGGTGATATGTAGTTTTTACTATGAAGGAGCCCGACCTATCCAGTGGCCAAGAAATATAATCTTCCTGTAGACACGGGGACACACATATCTTCATGATGGCATCAATATTGGCTTCACAAAAAAACTATTGCAGTAAGTTCACCTTCTAGGCGTCATTGGCATCCACGAAGTCCGCGGCCCTATTGATTCGACCGTTCCCTTTCGGGAGTATGGGAGTATATGGTGTCCCGCGAGGAATCCATAGGTTGCGCCAAACCCATATGTTTTCCCTGTTGCCTACTCGCCACAACATGCCTCTCTTCACAAGCTTCAATCCATGCATGATACCTTTCCAAAATGCAGAAGTATTACTCGGAAACACTGTATCCACAAAATTCCCATTAGGGTAATATTTGGCTAGAAGAAATCTTGCACCCAAGGATTCAGGGACCACTAAAAGTCTCCAGGCCTGGTTAGCAAGCAAGGCTTGGTTATATACTCTCATGTCCCTGAAGCCAATATCGCCTTTGGACTTAGCTAAGATCACCTTATCCCAGACCATCCAAGCCATTTTCTTCTTACCATTTTCCACTCCCCACCAGTACTGCCTTATCATTTTGGTCAGCTCATCGCAAACTGAAAACGGTAATTTGAAAACACTCGTGACATAGGTGGGAATGGCCTGAGCCACCGATTTTATCAAAACTTCTTTACTTGCAGATGAGGAATGTCTCTCACTCTAGTCCAAAAGTCTCTTACTCAATCTAGCTTGCAGAGATTCAAACATGCCTTTATGCATTCTCCCTTCCAGAACTGGCAATCCAAGATACTTGGGATCACAATCAGATTGTGAAACCCCCAAAGTATCCTTCACCACTTGAGAAATAAGACCACAACAATTTTTAGCAAATAGGATGGAGAACTTTGAAGGGTTTATAAATTGACCCGTTGTTGTAGCATAAGTGTTCAAAACATCCTTCACAATCGCCGCATGGTTCGGATTAGCTCAGAAGAAAAGGAGGGAGTCATCCGCATATAGTAAGTGAGAAATAGCGGGTGCCCTCCTAAAAATTTTGATCGTCCCCAGGCCTTTGTCTTGTACCGCATTATGTAATCGAGCAAATAAAGCATCAGCCACGAAAAGGAACAAGAAAGGTGATAACATGTCACCTTGACGAAGCCCACGGGATGGGTAAATTGTTCCAGTAGATGCCCATTGAATTTCATCGAATATTTAGAAGATTGAACACACTCCATTACCCTGGATATCCAGTGGGGAGAGAAGCCCCACCTAAATAATGCTTGCTCCAAGAAATCCCAATCAATGCGATCATACGCCTTGGAGAGATCCATCTTATAGGCACAAAAAGAGTTAGCTCCATCAATAGAGTTCTGAATATGGTGAATGAAGGAAATATGCCCTAGAGGCAATAATAAAGTTATTTATATTTCCTTATCATGATAAATGTTTATTATTCATGCTAGAATTGTATTAACCGGAAACTTAGTACATGTATGAATATATATAGACAAACAGAGTGTCACTAGTATGCCTCTACTTGACTAGCTCGTTAATCAACGATGGTTAAGTTTCCTAGCCATAGACATGAGTTGTCATTTGATGAACGGGATCACATCATTAGAGAATGATGTGATTGACTTGACCCATCCGTTAGCTTAGCACTATGATCGTTTAGTTTATTGCTATTGCTTTCTTCATAACTTATACATGTTCCTATGACTATGAAATTATGCAACTCCCGAATACCAGAGGAACACTTAGTGTGCTATCAAACGTCACAATGTAACTGGGTAATTATAAAGATGCTCTACAGGTGTCTCCAATGGTGTTTGTTGAGTTGGCATAGATCGAGATTAGGATTTGTCACTCCGATTGTCGGAGAGGTATCTCTGGGCCCTCTCGGTAATGCACATCACTATAAGCGTTGCAAGCAATGTGACTAATGTGTACAGGATGATGCATTACGGAACGAGTAAAGAGACTTGCCGGTAACGAGATTGAACTAGGTATGATGATACCGACGATCAAATCTCGGGAAAGTAACATACCGATGACAAAGGGAACAACGTATGTTGTTATACGGTTTGACTGATAAAGATCTTCATAGAATATATAGGAACCAATATGATCATCCAGGTTCCGCTATTGGTTATTGACCGGAGATGAGTCTCGGTCATGTCTACATAGTTCTCGAACCCGTAGGGTCCGCACGCTTAACGTTCGATGACGATCGGTATTATGAGTTTATGTGTTTTGATATACCGAAGGTAGTTCGGAGTCACGAATGTGATCACGGACATGACGAGGAGTCTCGAAATGGTCGAGACATGAAGATTGATATATTGGAAGGTTATGTTTGGACACCGGAATGGTTTCGGATGAGTTCGGCATATACCGGAGTACCGCGGAGTTACCGGAACCCCCCGGGGAGTTAATGGGCCTTGATGGGCCATAGTGGAAGAGAGGAGGAGGCGGACAGGTGTGGCGCCCTCCCCCTAGGCCCAATTCGAATTGGGGTAGGGTTTCGGGGCGCCCCCTTTCCTTCTCTCCCTCTTCCCTTCCTTCCCCCTCCTAGTTGGACTAGGAAAAGGGGGAAACCTACTCCTAGTAGGAGTAGGGATCCCCCCTTGGGGCGCACCCTAGGAGGTTGGCCCTCCCCCTCCTCCACTCCTTTATATACGGGGGAGGGGGGCACCCCATAGACACAAGTTGGTTCTTAGCCGTGTGCGGTGCCCCCCTCCACATATTTCCACCTCGGTCATATTGTCGTAGTGCTTAGGCGAAGCCCTGCGTCGGTAACTTCATCATCACTGTCATCACGCCGTCGTGCTGACGAAACTCTCCCTCGACCTCATCTGGATCTAGAAGTTTGAGGGACGTCACCGAGTGAACGTGTGCAGATCGCGGAGGTGTCGTACGTTCGGTACTTGATCAGTTGGATCGCGAAGACGTTCGACTACATCAACCGCGTTACTTAACGCTTCCGCTTTCGGTCTACGAGGGTACATAGACACACTCTCCTCGCTTGTTGCTATGCTTCTCCTAGATAGATCTTGCGTGATTATAGGAATTTTTTGAATTACTACGTTCCCCAACAGTGAATGCATTCAAATGCAATGATAGAGTTGTCCGAGATAAGCATTCCCGGAATAAGCACACTTTGATTCTTCGATATTAAATCTGTGAGAAGTGGTCGCAGACGATTCGCCATGCACTCTGAGACTATCTTGTAGATAACATTGCATAACGAGATAAGGCGGAAATCTTTTAGAGATGACGGGTGTTGTACCTTCAGTATCAATATGATAGAAGTATCATTGACACCATTAGGCATATGTCCAGTTTCAAAAAACTGTCAGACTACCACTATAATTTACACCTTTAAAGACCCCCAATTCTTTTGATAAAACCGAGATGGAAAACCATCCGGTCCTGGTGCTTTCAGAGGGACAATTTGAAACAAAGCGTTAGACATTTCTTCATCCGAAAAGCGAGCCAAGAGCCTCTCATTCATCTCCTCTGTTACCTTTGGTAAAATCTGATTCAACACCACATCGGGTGACAACGTTGGATCTTTTGTTTAGACCTCCTTCAAGTATGAGGTGGCCATGTCGGTAGGCACTACACCATGACCCATCTTCCTTCTATAATCTGCGAATATTATTTTTCCTTGCACGCCGTACTGCTTGGCGATGGAAGTATTGGGTGTTGCGATATCATTCTTTTAACCAAGTTATTCTACTATGCTGTAGTCACATCATCTCTTCTCTATACGAAAGTTCGTCTAGCTTTTCCATTTTTTGCCTGATCAACAGACGGTCACTACAAGAAAGTTGCAGCGACTCTAGCTCCTGTCTCAACATATTTATTTGTTGTTGTACATGTCCAAAGTTCTCCTTGCTCCATTTCTTTAATTCTCGCATGACAGCACGAAGAGAGGCTGCCACCGTGGATAGGTCGCCCCTAGTACGTGTGCGATCCCACGCCCTCGAAATCACCTCCTGTAGTTTATGATCACGCTCCCACATTATTTCATACTTTGGACTTCCCTTACTACGTTTATCCTCAACTTCCTCCACATGCAATAGAAGAGGGCAGTGGTCCGAGTGTGGTGAGACCAAGTGTTGCACCCTTGCAAATGGGAACATGTCTCTTCAGTCATCATTAGCACATGCTCGGTCTAGTCGGACATGAACGTTACCTTCACCCCACTGGCCATTATCAAAGGTGAACGGTGCCCCGAAGAAACCGAGATCCGTAAGCTCACAAACTATGAGTGCATCTCTAAAACCTTACATCTGACTTTCACTATGGTTCGTTCTTGAGAAGTGTTCATGCTGCCACAGGGCTTCATTGAAGTCCCCACATACTAGCCATGGCAAGTTTGAAACTCCCTTCAGTCTAGCTAGGTGATCCCACATGCGTTGACAGTGCTCCACACAAGGCTCACCATAGACAAAAGTTGTTCTCCATGACTTTCCGGATCTTGATCAACAATGCTCATATCAATATATCTCTTGCACGAATCAAGTATTGTCACTTGGAGGGAATCGTCCCAAAACGTAGCCAATCCCGCTCCACGGCCTTCACAATCAACACCACATTAACCTATTGGGCCTAGCTTCCATTTTATCATTTTAGCTTTGGCAGACGATTGCCTCGTTTCAGACAGGAAGACGAACCTCAAGGAATGGGCTTTTGCAAGAGCCCCAACTTCTTGAACTGTCCAGCGGTTCCCCGCCCCCGGCAGTTCCATATTAAGTAACTCATTGTGTCTGCGGCACTCCTCCATGGAGCCCGCCTAAAGATTAGTAGAACCTGAATCCTCGCCATCATGCTTTGCATGCTTGCTGCCCGTGCTAGAACACGGAGAAGCATCATCAGCTATTTTATCCGCTTTGCCGTCAGTTAACAGCAGTAGATTACCCCCATTGACTGCATTTGCTGCTCCTGTTTTGACCGCTGAAATATCATCCATATTTAGATGTCTACGGGATGATCTATCCAGCTCCATATCAGCCATATTTGGTAACTTTACAAGGCTTGTTGCAGTATCATTCAGACCCCCATCTACAGTGGGATCATCTTTCTTACTCAAGGGTTTTGCCCCCTTCAGATCAGGGCTCACCTTCGTATCAACACGGCTTGGTTCCCAATCAGGGCGAGCGCGTACTGGAGGTTCATCATATAGATAGTCACCAAACTTTAAATCTTTCTCTGCAAAAACCCCATTGCCATACTCGTTGTGCTCATGTCCTATGACACCACACACCTTGCAGAACCTTGCTAATTTTTCATACCTCGCAGCATAGACCTTGCGTACTTTAGATTTCACCACACTTACAAATTTTGTAAGAAGTTTCCTCACATCATGCTTGACACACACATAGATGTAATCATTCCTGGAGTTGCCGGTGATTCTAACTTCCAGCACTTCTCCGGCGTTTTTCAGAAGCTTCTCCACCATATCCTTTCTACAATAACCATCAGGCGGTTTGTGGATTTGTAGCCAGATGGTCATATGGATCTTTAACACTTCATCGGAGTTCATAAACCCATCATAGGGTGCCAGTAGCACCGCCAAGTTGCGGAACAACCATAGCCCCTGAAACATCATACAAGCCCAATCACCAAGGCAAGAGGCTTGGACAACGAACAATTTTTGACCAATTGGTCTGAAGCGGACCGGTTGGGTAGTATTCCAGGCCGCTCGCATATCTCGGAAGAAGGCGGCTTGGCTAAAGTTCTTGGTGGTGTGAACCTTGGCTAGGGAAAGCCAACGAATTTCCTCCAAGAGATCGGGAACTTCTTCCTCAATAACGACATCATCAAGCTCCTCCTCGTGGAGGTCCAACTTCTCGAACAATTCCCCGAGATCATCAGCGGCAGGACCCTGAGATCCGCCATGGTTGGAGGATTGTGCATCCGCTGCCGTCTCCATGGGAACGAGGATGCGTAACGGAACAGTGGAAACCCACAGACGCGCAAGACTTAGGGCTTTGATGATCGATGGGAGTCACAATCTGTAGGAATCACGGCGAGGATCGCCGGGACGAGGTGAACTTACGACGAGGGAGTCGCCACAAGGAAAGGAAATCCTAGGCGCCCCCAGGGGAAAAAGAAGAACTATGGTTAGCTTTCGTGATATTTCTCTTTTCTGGAATGACCAATGGAACCATGGTAACTCTATCACACCTTTGCAACTGTGTTTCAAGAGAATTTTCTCTTATGCAAAGGACCAACTTATCACTGTCAAGGAGGTGATTAATTGTGATAATTTGCTATCACTGCTCCATTTGCCTATGTCTGATATGCCCTTTCAGGAGTTGTAGCAGATTAAATCTATTTTCTCATCTATCCACCTTCAGAATATGGATGATGTTTGGTTTTGGAGAGGCGGTGATAAAACATACACAACCAAAAGGTATTATGATCTTATATACTCTCCTATTCAGCCACACCCTTTATTATCCTGGGTATGGAAAAGTTGTTGCACAATGAAAAACAAAGTTGTTGCATGGATGATGATTATGGACAGAGTTAATACCAAATATATGCTTCAGAGGAGGCACTGGAATATTTCAGATTGGCCTGAGTGTGTACTTTGTCCTGCACACTCTAAAGAGGACAGGGATCATGTATTCTTCACATGCAATTTCAGAGTGGGGATTTGGAATTATCTCCAAATACAGTGGTCTGTTGGGCATGACATGTGTGAAATAGCCTTTAAGGCTAGGAGGGATTTTGGTTTGCCTTTCTTTGCTGAAGTAATTTTCACTGCCTGTTGGGATATCTGGACAGTGAGGAATGATAAAGTTTTCAGGAATGAGAGACCTTCTTTTGCTAAATGGAGATCTGGTTTTGTTAGGGACATGTCACTGCTTGCTTATTGAATTAAAGCCAGATTCAAGGATGACTTAATTAGATGGGTAACTCACTTGCCTCCTTGATTTCTTCTTTACTTTTAGATTAGGGTTCTCTTTCATCTTTTTGGGGTTATTTACCCTTGTAATTATTTTTTGTATGGGGTGTTAGCCCTTGTATTCTTCTTCCTCTTCTTTCTGTTTTTCTTTCTCCTTGTACCCAACAAGGCTGTGGGGCTTTGCCCTGCAGTTCAATTGTCAAAAAAAGATAGCTCGCTGGATGACATTTTAAATGCATATTCGTATAATGATCTTTAACGCGGAATTGTTGATGGTATTCTTTCAAAAGCTTGTACCCAAACTAAGCAAGAACTTGAGGAGGTTTCACTCGAGTTTGTATCAAGCAGCTCAAACAAAAAATGGCCGAGATATACATATCGGCCTAAGCATAAAAATGGTCATGGGAGTGTTGACATTGTCCTTAGAACAAAATTGGTGCAATTTATTTTTGACTCGATAGCTTTGCCAAAAAAAGGAGCATGTGTTGACATCAAATTCTTGACATAGCAAAAAGCGTAACTGAGAGCTTTAAATAAAAAAGTTCTCAACATCAAAGTTCTTCGTATTATTGAAATAGACAACTTTGTTTTTTTGAGTCACCTCCATTTGTAGTTGTATACAACTTCGGGTGCCAAAGCAGTGTGTTGCACAGGAGAGTCTAAAGATGGTCGGACTGTCCGGCCAAATTCTGGTGGGGATGTCCAGCTCAATTGGTCAAACAGTCGAGGCCTTTGTCGAGCTTGTGACGACGACATTATATAACACACTCGAACCATCCTGAAAAGTCTGAGTATTGTCCTACCTAAGTTTTCGTGCTTTTTTTAGTGGCAGTAGTTATAAAACAAGCGATTACATTTTACGGGACTGCAAATTTAGTTTATGGATCATGACAAATTTATTGTATGCATTATTGTAAAAATAGTGTATGGATGGCAAAAAAAATTGGACAAAAATTTCAAATTTTAATTTTAACCATGGTGAATTTTATCCTTTTCTTATCTTTGGAACATGGCATTTTTTGTTGGAACAAACCATGTGAAATTCCTTCTTTTTTCTAGCTTGCCATTTTTCTTGTTTGCCTTCTAAGATGTGCCAGATTTAGTTTGTATTTGATCCCCACAAAAAAATAGTTTCTATTACATGGCATTTTGTAAATTTGTTCTATGACATTTTTTAGGTATGCCAACTTTTTGTTTCAAACATACATGAAATCAGCTGGTTGTTTTTCCCAAAAAAAAATTTAACTGTTTTCCGGTGTTTGGAACTTTTTTTTTTTGCACAAGCAGTGGTGCTTTGGGGGAGGAGGCCACCTGTTGGGCCATTTGGATCGTTCTAGCAAGTTCCTCCCAGCGAACGTTTCCTTTTTGAGAGCAGGGTATGCACGGGATGAAGTTTGCAGCCGGTATCCACGAAATTCTCTTCCTTTTCTTTTCTAGGGGTTCCTCCCGGATCAAACACCGGCTCTAAATTGGCGCCCTTTATTATCTTTCTCTCTTTTTCTTTCTCGTTTTTCATTGTTCTTTGTGTTCCCCGACAACGAACCTTGAGGCTCTTGGGCAATCAGGTTGACCTAATGCAGCCCATAGCTATTGTGCTCTTTGATAGAATTCGTTGACGTGTTTTGCACATCTCACAAACGGCAACAAGATATTTGCGCCCCGCCTCGCCATCACGCAACGCAAAAATCGCCCTAGGGATTTATTTATGAAAGCGAAGATAGCAGTGGGGATAGAGGAGAGGAGAGGAGACAGGAAATAGAAAACAAAACCCAAACCTCTTTCCATCATGTCAATTCCATACGCGTCGTAGCTGTTTCCCGTTGGCTGGATGGAGGCCTGTGTCCGTCCATTGAATTTCTTCCCTCTTCTTTTTTGGCAGTAAAGCGACGGGGTACTAGATTGATAGATAGATACTCTCATTACGACTTGCACACCACACCACCGAGGCATGGAACAAACTAATACTACTATACTACCACCTCTGTTTCTGATTTATACTCACTCCGTACCAAAATATAAGATGTTTTTGCACTTCAGGTACAGAGGTAGTAGTGAAGAACACTAGTTAATTAATATTCTTATATCATCATACGCTAAATACCGGACGGACCTATGATCATGGCATAGTTGAATAATAATCGTAGTAGCATGTGTTGTACTATTATTGTATTATGTCCTCAGCTAATCACCATACCTAAGCAGCAGCTGCTAATCACCATACCTAAGCAGCAGCAGAAGCATGAGCAGGAGAAGCACTCAACCACCAGGCAGGCAGGCAGGCAAGCAACACAAGAAGGTCACATGCAGGGATGGGGAGGAGCAACCATACTATGTGCTGTGGCCAGCTCACTCCGCTGCTGAGCTGGCGGACGGCCACATGCATGGCACCACCAGCTCAGCCAAGGAAGGAATTCCCAGAGCAAGGAAAAGAATCCCACACAAAATGCCAGCCAGCCCCCGAATTGGCTCCCCAGCCAGCCTTTTACCTTGTTCTTTTCTTGCTTGTAACACAGCCACAGCACTGACAAACTTAATACTCAACTAGTATCACACAGGAGCATGCATGCACGGACAGACCAGAGAGAGAGAGAAAAGAAAGAGGAGGGAAAACAGAACAAAAAAGAAGCGCAAAAGGTGCCCACATCTCCATTAAGTACACACATTCTTCCAACCTCTGCGGGCATTATCAGTTGTTGCAGCACTTCTCACTCATCACCACAGGTTCTGTCTGATTTTACACAAGGGGAAAACTGCTGAACTTCTGCATTGTCTCGGTCTTCTTGTCTTTCTCTCTCCTCCTCCTCTCCTCACACGCTCATTCATTCTCACTTCTGGTCCAGGTGCTCTTCTCCTCCTCCTGCCTCTATCCTCTCCCTCAGCCCAGGAACACCTGCACATTCACAGCAAAAAGCAACAGCTTGTTCAGACACTTCTTTTTTACTGTGTTATTCCAGCTGTAGCCTGTAGTAGGCTTCAACGGTAATTTAAAGCGGCGCATACAACTGTGCGCAGGTAAAACTACTAGTACTGCCGCTGCTGGCTCGCAAAATGGCAACAAAAAGGACTCAAAAGGAGTTCTTCACTTTCCTTCTTTTGGGGTACGGTACTCCGGCTATTTAAAGCTTCATTCACATCAATCATGTGAGGTTTAGCCATTGGGGAAGCCAAAGTGAGCTCTTGACACCCAACCTTGGTTCCCTCTACTTCTAGAACTTCCCTGGCTTAAGCTATGGACACGCTGTGTTCTTGCGAGGTGTGTTGTGGCATCAGCTTTTCTCCATCAGTCCGGTGCAGATAGCAGCAGCGGGAAAGAAAAGAGGGCACGAGCCGCAGGTCAGAGAAGGACAGGCGATGAGATGAGACACACATTCTAACATGGAAAGATAACAATCTTGCAAATGAGAAAAGCAACGAACCCAGCCCGGTAGCAAACCAGAAAGGGATTAAGGAGAGACAGAAATTTTTTGGCGTGTGGTTAACTCCTCAAAGAAATGGACACACGGACTCGAGCCTTGTGCTAGGAAAAAAAAAACTTTGCTTCAAAAGCAAATAAGAGCAGGAGTGCAAGCATCTAATGCTTGCTGCTCTTCTTGCCACTTGCAGCACTGCAACTTGCCTCCTGATCCTCCTAATGCACCATCACAAAATTAGGTTCGGGTTAACCCAATGGTTCCAGATTATTTAATGTGTGTGGCCCAATTGATCTAGGGTTTACTCAATGGAGAGTAGTACTAGTATAGAAGTAAACAAAATCACGAGAGCTTGCGCCTGAATCTACCGACACCCAACCATGGCTAACTTAATGAGCTCCAATTCCCATTATTACACTACTAATAATAATTCACTCAACCAATTGGGACACAAGAGGGGATTAAATTTGGTAAGTCGGGATTAATGGAACTCTGATTTATAAATGTGCCTGAAGGACTTCGAATTCCAGAGCTGAAATCATGGCTTTGATTTCAAACACCAGAGCAAGTTTCATGCGAATTTATTGTCCCCGAATTCAGCTATAACTGAAGCCATTAATCACCCACCCCTCCAGGAATTACTCCTCAACAAGCTTCCAACCCAAAGAAACATTAAAATTCCAACTTTCCAGCTCCGTCTCACCGAATCAATTAGTAGAGAACAGCCTACTTGCCAACCTGTAACGGGCCTCCACTGACCCAGAACGATTGCACAATCGAAAGGGAAGAAATCCCGGATACGAACAATCTTCGCTCAAGAATCCCCCGTTTTTTTCTTCCAATCGACTAGGGGAATCCAATGTTTGCGGCCACCAAGATCACGACGCGGGATCGAATCAGCAAACCGGGGACGCAGGGCCGAGCTCAGATGAGAGATTGGGCATGACGAATTCGAACCAAAACCTCCATCGCAACGAAATCTTGGCGCAGAGCTGCTCTGATTGGACGTCGAAATAAACGCCCAGCGAGAAGGGGAACTTCCTACCGACTAGCAACTTTAGAGAGGGAACAAATCTGAGACATCCCAGAGACGGAAATCTCACCTGGACTATCCCTCCACCTGGCGGCTTCGACGGCGCCCATACTGGTGCTGGCTGACGGCTTACAGTCCGGCGGCTCCTCGAAGAGCGACCTCGAGAGCCTCTTGTGCGCGTAGCCGATGTCGAACAGGATGACGCCGGAGCCCGGGTCGGAGACGAGGATGCCTTTCACCGGGAGCCACATGAAGAGCTCCTCCTGAGCCAGCCCCTCACAGCCGCGGAGCGCGCCGAAGCTGAGATTCCCTCGCATCACGGTGTCGAAGAAAGCCAGGTCGCCGTTGTCGTACGTCGCGTAGCACGGCGCCGACAGCCGCGCCTCGAGCAGGCCGTTCCCCTCGTCCAGGGTGTAGGACTCGACGCCGCGCGGGAGCAGCCCGCCGGGGAGGCCGTGCGAGCGCAGTAGCTTGTGTATCGAGTCGGCGGCGGGCGCCGCGCGGGCGAGCGCGAGGGGCGGCGCGGCGGCCAGCAGGAAGAGGCAGAGGCAGGCTAGGAGGGCAAGCCGGCAGGAAGGGCGAGGCCGTAGCTCCGCCATGGGAGCGGCGGCCGCGGCAGCTAGTTGGCGGTGGTGGTGGGGGTGGTGGGAACGGGGATGCGGGTGGGGGCGAGAGATGCACACCGTCAACCTCAAGTCGCGCGCCGCCTTGGCGGCGGCCGCCGCGTGCTTCGCGTTCCTCGCGGCGGCGGCGCTGCTCCATCGCAGGCGTCGCCGAGGTATATCGCCCACCTCGCCTCGCCGCGTCGAGGAGCGGCGCTCCCGCCGCGCGCGCCGTGCCTGCGAAGAGGAGGAGAAGCCGCAGGGCCGGTTCAAGCGCGTGCTCGCGGATAACTCCTACTCCCCCTTCAAGCACCTCCGACGTCAGGGTGCCGACCAGGCTGTTGACGGCCACCCCGACGAGGCCAAGCCGCAACCGCAAGGTGCGCCGCTCCTTTTGGCCTCGTCATTGCGCTCATTTGCACGGGATTTTTATTTTTGATTTGAGGAGCTGGCGTGTAGGGTTGCGTGGTTGTGAAGCTCCACCATACTACATTGCGATGGCTGACTGACAAGGTTAAGACTCGGCTGTAGTAGTATATGTTCCGTGGGGCATTTCATCGAACACCTCGTACCAAGGTCGTACCGAGTTTGACCATTGCTGCCGGATTTGGACATTGTTCTTCTGCCACACTTGCATTAGGGAATTACCGCCCTGCTAGTCACGGCTTGCGCAAGTGCAAACTACTGTACAGTTGTCGGGTTAGGTGGTCAATACGCTTCGTATTGGAACCAGGTGCAGCTGCTGCGTTGTCACCATGTGTAAAATGCAGCACAATGCTGGTCCGCTGCATGCTTCTATTTACCCATGACTAGACACTAGTATACTTAGCTAATGAAGGTAGTGACCTTCTGCTGTACCAGCACTAGAAATTGTATTTTGCCCTGTATATATAAGATCGTACACATGTACTTGCCCTGTATATTTAAGATCGTACACTTATACATCCTTACAAGTCATATAAATATCTGAAACAACTGATTGCTCTCATTTTCAAAAAAATCCTCACTAGGCAATTTACTAAATCTTTTTGTGCTTATGTATCCCAGGAGCCTAAGCTGTCACATTGAGATAGTGCAACTGCCAAGCTGATTGTACAATCTTTTTAATTATCTTTAAATGTTCACCATAAGCAAATTAAATTGTACCTTTGATCATAACCCGAAAGGAATGTGCCTTTTGCCATCATTACAGAATCATCAGAAAAGATGCACCCATTTGAGGATGAAATTACGTCCTTACTGGACAACCCAACCAGATATTCAACTTTTTGTAACTTCACACCAAGCAGCCAATGCCCAGAACTGAGAAACTCATACAATTGGGTCAATACAAAAGCTCAATTGGAGCATCTGGCTGGATTGTTGGGCGAGGAAAAAGCTTTCGGTGTTGATACAGAGCAACATAGCTTTCGGTCATTCCTAGGATATACTGCACTTGTGCAGGTAACTGCTAACAGATGCATTATTGATGCTTTTCAGCTTATTAAGTTCATTAAGGTTGTATTTTTTTGGTAGATATCTACCCAGAAGGAAGACTATTTGATAGACACAATTGCGCTACATGATGTGATGGGTATTCTACAACCAGTTTTTGCCAGTCCGTTCATCTGTAAGGTAGTCCATCTTTTACATCTGATGTCATCAGGCATCCATTTCTTTCGTTTCCAGCACTATGATTAGCTACTTAAAAGCACTACTTAAATTTTATGCATTTCAGTAATAAACTGGGCCTTGGAACGTCTAGAATAGTACACGTCGGTGATTAGGCACCGCGGTGCCTATGGCGTGTGCTTTTAGCACAGTGCATTTAGGACAGGTATTACAGGGATAGCCTGTACATCCTAACAAAAACAGGTTATTTCATCCTGCATCCCAGGCAAGTATATATAGAGGTACACGTGGGGAGATAAGCAACAAACAATACTCACACAACCACATGTGAGGACTTTTTGAAAAATTGGTTTTTGAGCTGGGAGCACATGATTCCAAGCTCTATTTGGCTCTACCACCCAGAAACTCTGAATCATAGCTTCTTAGATATGCTAGCATCTTATTCGTGTGAACACAACGATCTAATACAAGATGCCCATTAGATGACATATCTGAAGGACAATGAGTTGTACTGTTTCAGAGACTTGCCAGTTTCTGTCAATACTAATAAAACATGGATGTGCACACATGTGATCCTGATTCTTGCATGCCCACCTTCTCATAATAACTCTCCCATGGCTTCCTTGATTCTATGTATTTCCCCTCTTCAATATATTTTGGACTTCCTTGAAATATTGATGTATGCTTGCCTCAACAGAATATCCACAATGCTTTTGTTTCTAAAAGGTCACAATCATTTATGTTCTGCTTTCTTTTGCTTTAGATCTTCCACGGAGCTGACAATGACATTCTTTGGCTTCAGAGAGATTTCCATATTTATGTTGTGAATATGTTTGATACTGCCAAAGTAAGTTCCTCTATATCTGGGAAGATTCATTATAATTCTGCAGAGACTTATGCAAGCAATCTGTGAACAAGTATATCTGGTAGTTGTCCCGCATTTTTTTTCTTAAGCAGCCAGTTATGTGGTGTGTCATTCACTACTTAGAGGTGGCATGAAACACAGTTTTCATTTAAGTGACTGCAGTTTTATACACTGAAATTTCTTACACAAATGGTTTATTATTTTGATCATTTCAAACTTCTTGGGTACCCAGTTCCTGTCGCCTGCTCTTGTGCCCTTTCTCTTAATTTTGAATAGAAGGTTTCAATTTCTTTGTGGGGAAAAAGATGGGCCACTGAGCATCATCATCTTATATTGTGTTCGGTACTTCTGTCTTAGTTTCAGATATATGCTGTCTGAGTATTGCTACAGTCAGTTGCTTCTCTTCCAATTGTGTTGGTTTATGTTTTCAGTTTCAATCACAAAATTCATATGAACTGATCAACTGGAATACAAAAACTTTATATTTGTGCATTGCAGCTCAGAACCAGGAGTAGTTTATAATACCAATTTCCTTTGAATTAGTCCGTGCCCATAAATATTTTGGTTCTTGAACGTCTTTGTTGACCTTTGCCCCTGCTGTTCATAAGGCTGTTCATATGCCTTTGCGCTCTCACTTTTTTGTTATTATCCTACGCGTCTGAGCTTTGCTCAATTGCTTGTTGAAATCAACATTTTCAGGCATGTGAGGTCCTATCAAAGCCACAGAAATCCTTAGCATATTTGCTAGAATTGTATTGTGGAGTGACCACCGACAAGACATTGCAGGCAAGTAATCTTCCAAGTTTGGCTTAAACAGTGAGCTTGCTAAAGCCTGTCAAGTGTTCAGTGACAGTTAGTGTATGTACTGATTCTTTAGTAGCTGGTTAGATCCCATGTGCCTCCTCAACTTGTACATGACAGCCTGTTTGGTTCGGGGGAAGTTGGAGTAGGGAATGGGAATTGAGAGGCTGGGAGACTAAAAATCACTTGTATGGTTGGAGGGTATGGGAATTGAGAAAGAAAAGGGATGGGAGTTGAGGGGGTGAACTCCCGCTAATCTCTTCCCAGGGGAGGGCTGGTAATTCAGCCAGGGAATGGGAATTAGCAAACGAAAAACAGTTTGTTTGTTGCGCCAAACAAGGGCTGGTTCAATTTTGTACGTAAACAAACGTGTCCTCAGCATCTTCTATTAGTTTGACTCGCGAACTAAACAGAGGAATTTTTTTTTCTATTAAATTCCCACAAGCAATTCCCAACAGTAGCCAAACGTGGGACTGGGACTAACAGTCCACTTCCCAAGCCTAATCACCCAACAAACTCCCTCTTAAAAACTCCCATTCCCTTTCCTTTAAACTACCAAACAGGCTGTGAATACTTTTCGGTATTTGAGAAAATAAATGAACTATTGATGGTGCTATATACATATTGAACCAAACCACAAACCTTGGTATTTCCTTCTAAGGTTTCTAAATGATGTAGAAGACAACGTCTATAGAAGTTGCAACTAAGGTTTTCAGAAAAATATTTACCAATTCTTGTAAACTGTTACTTTGGTTTATTTACCGGGGAAGGGGAGCCTTGGCGCAGCGGTAAAGCTGTTGCTGGGTTCGAACCCTGGAAACAGCCTCTTGCAGAAATGCAGGGAAAGGCTGCGCACAAAAGACCCAAAGCGGTCATACCCTTCCCCGGACCCTGCGCAAGCGGGAGCTATGTGCACCAGGCTGCCCTTTTTATTACTTTGGTTTATTATAAGTGCCCAACCGGAAGGTATATGTTTCACTTCAGTTTAATTTCATAAGCCCTAGAAAATATTAATTGCGTATTGAATCCTGCTTGATATGTTATTATTCATGATGCTAGAACCCAGTACAGCAGTAGGTTTCCCCCAATAATGTTCTATCAACTGTCTACGTGTATAATTATTCATGATACCTAGTCAGCTCTGACATGATCTCCCGATCACTGGCCTTGACACCCTTCACAACCTGGCCCTGAAATGGATGTGACATCCTTAGTTCTTTTTATTCTTTACTTGCATCGATGAATTTATGCTCAGTTTAGCTGTCTTTTCGTTACAGCTAATATTTTCCGAAGTCTAGTAATTTATTTGCTTATGCATTCAATTTGGTGTTGAATACCTTAGATGCAAAAGAAAATGATACACAAGTGCCTTCTGCCTACTTGTTCTCATCGACTCTTTACCTGTGCTTGCAAATCTCAGTTTGCTAGGCACACGACACATCAGTTCCAAATTTCAAAATTGCTTCCGTGATTGTCGCTATTTCTTTTCATTTGACCTTATTTTGAGATTTCAGCGTGAAGACTGGAGATTACGCCCGCTGACAGCGGAAATGATTGAGTATGCCCGTTGTGATGCTCACTATCTGTTGAACATTTCAAATTGTTTGGCATCAGAGCTCCATGCAAAATCCTGTGGTGTGTTCTAACTTCTAAGTGCTATGTCCTTATTTCCATTGCAAGAGTCTTTACTGCCATCTAGTACATTAACAGACATTGTATTATTTTGCTGTTTAGCACACTCAAAGTCAACAACGAATGCTGAATACAGCTGATTTTGATATCCCTGAACTATTGAAGTAATTAGAGCTGATTTCCATCAGTAGTTTTTGTGTTCTTCACCCTTCAGCCTTTTCTTATTGTCAATAAATGGAGCTTACTTGATGTAGCTGTGGAATTTGAATCCTTCATTACCGGAAATCATGTATAGTTTTCATTTTGTGCTCTAAGTCTCCCACCACCTGAGCTGTGGCAGGAGAACTATCTTTTGTGCTTTCTACATATAAAAGATTCCGGAAATAGTATACTCTTAATCTACAAACAAAAAGTATATTAATATATTAAGAATGGGAAATAGTCTAATACGACCGACTGATTTCATGCATAAATCAGCCGGGTCGTTCACTTGCCATGTGCACGTGGTCCCCACACATTTCGTCTTCCAACTCCTTTTCTTTTCGTTTTCTCCTTATCTTTATCTCTCCTGTCCCGAAGCTTCTTGGCTTCTTCCCCAACCTCTAGACAACAGATGCGAGCGCTGCTTCCTTCCCCCCATGCGCGCATCAAGCCGGCCGCCGCCGACTGCAGCTGAGACGCGCTGCACCAGCCCAGCCGCCCACTGCTGAGAATAGTATATTAATACCCCCCTGCTTCGCATTTAGTTTTTGATCGGTTGTAATATCAATTATGCTTCAGATTCTCCCGATGGTAAAATCAATTTTTTCTTGGAGGCTAGCCGTCGGTCAAACATGGTGTGCATGCAACTATATACAAAGGAAATTGAATGTCGTCCAGGAGCTTCCTCTGCAGCATCTATTCTCTCACGAAATGTACAAACTCATGGACTTGATTCCAAGAAATCTAGTGAAGTGAAGGTGCTTGTTTTCCTTTTTCTATGCATCTGGTCAGCCAGCTCGCCAGTGATTTTGTTAAGTTCTAAACAATTTAATCTTTTGTAGGATCTTGTTCGGAAAATTTGCGCATGGAGGGATTTAATGGTCAGCCAACATAATTTTATTTCCCTTTTTGATTGTTTTTTGCATTTCTGTTGGACTATGCTCTTTTATTTGGTGAACCTTGTTAGTTGCAAGTCTAGGTTGTAGCAGTGTAGCTGTGGTAGGTTAAGGGATGAGGTAGTAACACTGCCTTCGGCTCAATGCTGTCTTGGCAGCAACCTATACTTGGCAACATAAGCAGCTCAGTGTTTGGAGTGAGCCTGATCTCCCTTCTCGTGTAGATTGGTCTCTTGAACAATTCTTATATCTTTTCACACAGAGTGATTAGATATATAAAAAGTTTGAAAACATTTTAGGGGTACGGAAAGTGACTAGCTTAGAACAAACCAAATCAAATTGATAAATTTTGAGAGAAGATAACCACACCTGCATTGAAGACTAAGCCGACAAACCTGAGGGGACCTTGTGGCGGCGTGAATAGGTGTGGTCCACATGACATTGGCTGGATCAGCTTACTCATCCATAGATTATAATTAACAGGTTTCTACACAGCCGCTTGTATTTTCTCAAGTATTTTCTCGAGTTCCTTATCTCCTATTCATGGTATATTATGTTAAAAAATTGCACATCTGCATTATTGTGGTTCTGGGCCTTCTGGTCTGTTCTCCTTTCTAATTCCTTCAAATGTCTTGGGATCTCAGGCTCGCATGCATGATGAAAGCTTGCGGTATATCCTGTCAGACCAGGCTATTGCTGCCCTTGCTGTAAGAGTTCCAAAAGGTCGAACGGAGATTTGTGCTGTCATAGCAGAAACTGAGCCAAGTGCTTCAACTATGCATCCTTCCTTGTCGTCACCATCCCCTGTAGTTGTCGCTCACATTGAAGAACTCTGCTATCTAATTGAGGATACCACTGTCAGCATGGATAACTTATTTACAACTTTGCTTGGGAAGTATAAAGAACCAAGTGGGTTATGTCGACTATCAGTTTATAATTATAACCTTGTATCGCAGCTAAGTTTGAAGCAAACAAATATATTTGCTTTTGCATCAAGTGGAGAAAAGTTGTCGACAACACCACCTAACAAAAAGGCTTCCCGGGAATCATTCATTAAAAAGTTTTCATGCAAGTCCCCAGTTTATCACAATTGCAGGATCTACGCTAGTGATGAAAGACTACTTTGCTACTGTGACCGCAAAAAGTTGGAATGGTTTGTTTCTTAAATGCTATAAGTTGTTATAAGTATGTGACACTAACATCATAGTTATTTTGTCAAACTGATTGATTTTATTTCCCAGGTATATTCAACGGGATTTGGCAAAGTTAGTAGAAGACAATCCTCCGGGAATCATGCTGCTGTTTGAACCTAAGGGTCGTCCCGAGGATGAAGATAATGAATTTTATATTCAGAGCAAGAAAAATATCTGCGTTGGATGTGGAGAAAAGAGCCACTATATCAGATATAGAATAATACCATCTTGCTACAGGATGCACTTTCCGGAGCATCTGAAGAGCCATCGTTCACATGATATTGTACTTCTTTGTGTGGATTGCCATGAAATTGCTCATTCAGCTGCTGAGAAATACAAGAGGCGACTAGCAGAAGAATTGGGAATACCCCTTTTTGTACAAAAAATAGTGAACTCGGGTGATAGAAGTTTAATAACCGATGCATCAGTATCTGAAGATAAATTGAATGAAAAGGGTGTGTCCCCTTTGCTGCTGAGGACTGCTGCAATGGCCCTTCTGCGGCATGGATCCACTATGCCTTCGAAAAGATGTGAAGAGCTAATGCAGGTCCCAACATCCTTCTAGTATTTCTGGCTTCGTCTATATGCATCACTTACAGTTTCCTGACATTGGATTATGAAACATAACTTTTTAAGCTAGTTGCCAGTATTTTTTTCGTGATTAGACATGTATTTGTTCTTAGCGGTAGATCTGTGTTACCGATACATTCATTTCGTTACAGATTGTGAAGTCATACTACGGTGGTAGGGACGTGACTTCCGAAGACCTGGAGATGGCATTACTGGTAGGTATGAGCCCCAATGAGCGAAGGAGACTTGAAAAGAAAAAAGGGTATCCTCATTCTTTTAGAGCTCAGACTGAAAACATTATAAGAAAGAGCAGCAACAAGGCCATCTTAGAAGACATGGGAGATGATTCAAAAAATAGGCATACTTTATCAGAGCAAGTTTCAGAAGATGGGAACGGGAGTAGCGGTCAACAAGATGCTGACGGGACTGGGTGTAATAGCCAGGCAGAAGATTTAACTGTGAGCCAAAGAAGCGCAAGTTTGTCAGTCAGTATGGATGATTCTACTTGTGACCCTAACACGGAGAAGCTTGGGTCAGATGGAATGCAGCGATCAAGCAGCGGGACTCAGGCAAATGGTCATCTTGACGAGGATCCAGTCAGCAGTGATAATTCCAGCCAAGCTATTTCCAAAAATGCTGACAAGAAGATATCACTGCTAGGACACGGGCACCACGGTAAACAAGTGGTCGAGCTTTTGCTGGCCAATGGTGGGGAGGAGGCCGTTCACCAGTTTTGCCAAAGATGGAGGCATGTTTTCGTCGAAGCTGTCCACCCTCGTTATCTACCTTCTGGTTGGAATATAAAGCACAGGTAAAAAATATCACCTTTTGCTGCTTGATTGGTTAATTGCTTAACACATAAAATTTCTTGTGCTTGCGAATCGTGATGCTCTTTACTTTGAATCTATTTATCATTTGAAATCAAGATATTTATTTACAGAGCATCTTCTGTGCAGTGGAAGAAGGGATTTCGGCGACTTCAGTGTGTACAAACCATCCAACCAAGAGCCTCAGCCTGCTGACTGATTAGGAGGATCAGTACTTTCTTTTTATATAAAGTTGTTTGCATTTTATCAAGCTTATATATGCTTGTATCACCAGATTCTTTTGGTATGTGGCATCTGGCCTTTTTCCAACTCTGGAATTTTACAAGATTTTTGTATGAAAATGAATATCGAATTTTGATTCACTTGGACTAAGTATCTAATATGTACTGTAGTATATCCGCAGTGTATCCATTCCTGCCCTCTCCCAAAGAGCAGTTCCCTTTTTTGTTGCTGTAGTTTTAAGAGTTATATTTATTTGGCAAGGCAAAAAAATATGGATTGAGAAATGGAAGCAGGCAAGGGGCAGAGGGTAGGCGGCCAGGGCGCGCCACATGATCCGCGGCAATCTCGCAGTGACTAGCCCTCCACCACTCAGCCCGGCTTGAAAACCCCACCTGCTCACTTCTCCACCCAAACCCAATCCAAAATCTTTCCCTCCCTCCCATCCTTTCTTCCCCTCCGCCTCCGCCTCTGCGGCCGCCAGTGACGCGCCAGGCGCTAGCTAGCCATGTCGTGCTCCCACCTCTCCACCGCGTGGTCCTCCTCCGCGCTTGCCAGCACCTCCACCCGCCGCCGCGCCTCCACCGGCAGCAGCAGCCTGGTGGTGCGGTGCTCCCTCCGGGACCTCCGTAACCGCATCGACTCTGTCCGCAACACGCAGAAGATCACGGAGGCGATGAAGCTGGTGGCCGCCGCCAAGGTCCGTCGCGCGCAGGAGGCCGTGGTCTCCTCTCGCCCCTTCTCGGAGGCTCTGGTGGAGGTGCTCTACAACATGAACCAGGAGATCCAGTCGGAGGACATCGACCTGCCCCTCACCCGCCAGCGCGCCGTCAAGCGCGTCGCGATCGTCGTCCTCACCGGCGAGCGTGGTCTCTGCGGCGCCTTCAACAACAACGTGCTCAAGAAGGCCGAGGCCCGCATGGAGGACCTCAGGCAGCTGGGCGTCGACTACACCGTCATCAGCGTCGGCAAGAAGGGCAACGCCTACTTCCAGCGCCGCGACTACATCCCCACCGAGCGCTTCCTCGAGCTCGCCGGGATCCCCACCGTCAAGGACTCGCAGGCCATTTGCGACCTCATCTACTCCCTCTTTGTCGCCGAGGAGGTCGACAAGGTGGAGCTCGTCTACTCCAAGTTCGTCAACCTCGTCCGCTCCGACCCCATCATCCAGACGCTGCTGCCCATGTCCCCTAAGGGCGAGATCTGCGATGTCAACGGCATCTGTGTCGACGCCACCGAGGACGAGCTCTTCAAGCTCACCACCAAGGAAGGCAAGCTCACCGTGGAGCGCGAGAAGATCAAGATCGAGATGCAGCCCTTCTCCCCCGTCGTCCAGTTCGAGCAGGACCCCGTCCAGATCCTCGACGCTCTCCTCCCGCTCTACCTCAACAGCCAGATCCTGCGTGCCCTCCAGGAGTCGCTCGCTAGCGAGCTCGCCGCCAGGATGAGCGCCATGAGCAGCGCCACAGACAATGCCATCGACCTCCGGAAAAATCTCTCCATGGTCTACAACCGCCGACGCCAGGCCAAGATCACCGGAGAGATCCTTGAGATCGTCGCTGGCGCCGACGCCCTGTCCGGCTGATTCCTCCTCCCCACTTGAGCTGAGCCGCCGCTGTTATATATAACTCTTTGCCTCCTTTTCTCCTCTCTTCTACTTATCTTGCTTGGTCTGTGTCTGTCTGTAATAATTTCTCATAGCACAAAAAAGGATGTCTGTTCTAAGATTCAGTTCGGAGATGCCAAATGTATAATCCAGAGTAATTTATCTATGCAATCCCGCCTCCACCCATATGCAATTTGTTTATGCAACCCAGAGTAATCCCATATGCAGTTTCTTGGTAGAAACCCTAGTGAGATGGTCCTCACTTAGTAGTCATTCAACAAATCAATACTTATAAAAGACACCCAAAGGGCATCTCATAACTGCTATCAAGGAAAACAGTATAATCAAAGAACAAGAAAGTTACAAACCGACATGTAAAAACTAGAATTATATCAAAAATCATATTGGCCATCTTGTTCATTCGCTTGCTTGTCAGTCCGTAGGCAGTGTAGCCACTCGCTCTGATCCAAGCGCCTAACTTGCCAGTGGATGGTATGTGATGTAGTGTCATGCACATTTCGGCTAGCAAGCGTAATGTGTGTAGCGTGATGTAGTGTCATGCACATTTCGGCTAGCAAGCGTAATGTGTGTAGCACTGCTCTAGAGGGATATAAGGGTCCAAGTCCAACACAAGAGGGCAAAAGAGGAACTAATTCATCCCAATCCTTGAAGGAGTTGAGGTCTTGGTATCCAAGAGGATCTTCCCTGGAAGGGGTCTCGAATCCACTTGGGGATCTTCTCTCACGTAGAGGCCTTGATCTCCATGGGAGAGGTAGGTGGACGAGAAAAACTCAATCTCAAATGAGTTATAACCTTTGCTAACCCTAGCTAGGAGGAGGAGTGGGTCTATATATAGTGTTTCACGAGATAAGAGAGGGGAAGAGGGGATACATGGGCCTCTGGCCCGGTTAGGCACTCACAGATGCTGGACGTCTGGGTTGAAGGCCGGACGTCTGGGGCTTCACGTTGGGCCGGGGCCGGATGTCCGAGCTGGACTGGGGCGCCGGATGTCCGAGCTGGACTGGGGCGCCGGATATCCGACCGCTGTAGCATTTCAACGGTCTTCTTCGTCTGTGTACTTGGGGATTTGCTCTTCATTCAGAGCGTCTCCCAGATGGTCTTCTTCATACCTAAGCACACATAGCATTTTCGATTGAGGTAGTACCATGTCTCACATGGTTCATACGGAAGCTTGTTAAGAAGAGATGTCACCTCGGTCTCGATAACTTTTGCACGTGTTTGTATCATCGGTCCACTTGGCACTTGAGGAGACGAAGGTAGGTCCATGGATGACCGTAGGATGCTCCGCATAATCTCCCCCCTTGGGAAAGATCCGTCCTTGGATCGAAATCCTCATCACCATGGAAGGGAGATAGGTATTTGGCGCTGAAGATATCGCTCACGTTGTACTTGTCGCGTGGGAAGTTGATCTTGTAGGCATTGTTGTTGTAGCGTGTTAATGTCTACTACACAACCTTCTTCTTGTAGACTCGTGTTGGGCCTCCAAGTGCAGAGTTTTGTAGGACAGTAGCAAATTTCTCTCAAGTGGATGACCTAAGGTTTATCAATCCGTGGGAGGCGTAGGATGAAGATGGCCTCTCTCATACAACCCCGCAACCAAATAACAAAGAGTCTCTTGTGTTCCCAACACACCCAATGCACTAGTTCGGCGAAGAGATGATGATACAAGTGTAATATGGATAGTAGATATAGGTTGTGGTAATCTTAAAATATAAAAACAGCAAGGTAACTAGTAACAAAAGTTAGCGAAAACGGTATTATAATGCTTGGAAACAAGGCCTAGGTTCATACTTTCACTAGTGCAAGTTCTCTCAACAATGATAACATAATTAAATCATATGGCAATCCCTCAACGTGCAACAAAGAGTCACTCAAAAGTTTCTATCGCAGAGAACATAAGATGAAATTGCCTGTAGGCTACAAAAGCACCTAAAAGTTATTCTTTCCAATCAATCCATTGAGCTATTCCTATAAGTGTCACAAACAACCCTAGAGTTTGTAGTAAAATAACACCATATGACACACATCAATCAACCCTAATGTCACCTAGATACTCCAATGTCACCATAAGTATCCGTGGGTCAATTATACGATATGCATCAAATAACTTCAGATTCATAATATTCAATCCAACATAAAGAACCTCAAAGAGTGCCCCAAGATTCCTATCGGAGAAACAAGGACGAAAACGTGCATCAACCCCTATGCATAGATTACCCCAATGTCACCTCGAGAATCCGCGAGTTGAGTGCCAAAACATACATCAAGTGAATCAATAGAACACCCCATTGTCACCACGGGTATCCCACGCAAGACATACATCAAGTGTTCTCAAATCCATAATAGTATTCAATCCTATAATAATGAAACCTCAAAGATAAAACTCGATTCATCACAAGAAGGTAGTGGGGAGAAACACCATATGATCCAACTATAATAACAAAGCTCGCGGTACATCAAGATCGTGCCAAATCAAGAATGAGAGAGAGAGAGAGATCAAACACATAGCTACTGGTACATACCCTCAGCCCCGAGTGTGAACTACTCCCTCCTCGTCATGGAGACCGCCGGGATGATGAAGATGGCCATCGGTGATGGTTTCCTCCTCCGGCAAGGTGCCAGAACGGGCTCCCGATTGGTTTTTCGTGGCTACAGAGGCTTGCGGCGGCGGAACTCCCGATCTAGGTTTCTTTCTGGGGGTTTCTATATTTATAGGAATTTTTGGCGTCGGTTTCACGTCAGTGGTGTCCACGAGGAAGTGACAAGGTAGGGGACGCGCCCTCCACCCTTTGTGGCTGCCTCGGGACTCCTCTGGTCCATCTCCGATGGCCCATGGGTCTCTTCTGGTCCATAAAAAATGACCGTAATTTTTTAGCTCATTTGGACTTCGTTTGATATTCCTTTTCTATAAAACTCAAAAACAAGGAAAAAACAGAAACTGGCACTGGGCTCTAGGTTAATAGGTTAGTCCCAAAAATAATATAAAATAGCATATTAAAGCATATAAAACACCCAAAACAGATAATATAATAGCATGGAACAATAAAAAATATAGATAAATTGGAGACGTATCAAGCATCCCCAAACTTAATTCCTGCTCGTCCTTGAGTAGGTAAATGATAAAAACAGAATTTTTGATGTGAAATGCTACCTAACATATTCTCAATGTAATCTTCTTTATTATGGCATGAATTTTCAGATCCATAAGATTCAAAACAAAAGTTTAATATTGACATAAAAACAATAATACTTCAAGCATACTAATAAGGCAATCATGTCTTCTCAAAATAACATGGCCAAAGAAAGTTATCCCTACAAAATCATGTAGTGTGGCTATGCTCCATCTTCATCACACAAAATATTTCACCATGTACAATCCCGATGACAAGCCAAGCAATTGTTTCATACTTTTGGTGTTCTCAAACTTTTTCAACTTTCACGCAATACATGAGCGTGAGCCATGGATATAACGCTATAGGTGGAATATAATACGGTGGTTGTGGAGAAGACAAAAGGATGGAGATAGTCTCACATCAACTAGGCATATTAACGGGCTATGGAGGTGCCCATCAATAGATATCAATGCAAGTGAGTAGGGATTGCCATGCAACATATACACTAGAGCTATAAGTGTATGAAAGCTCAAAAAGAAACTAAGTGAGTGTGCATCCAACTTGCTTGGTCACAAAGACCTAGGTCAATTTGGGGAAGCCTATCATTGGAATATACAAGCCAAGTTCTATAATGAAAAATTCACACTAGTATATGAAAGTGACAAAATAGGAGACTCTCTATCTGTTGGGGAACGTAGTAATTTCAAAAAATTTCCTACGCACACGCAAGATCATGGTGATGCATAGCAACGAGAGGGGAGAGTGTGATCTACGTACCCTTGTAGATCAACAACGAAAGTGTTTGGTTGATGTAGTCGTACGTCTCCACGGCCCGACCGATCAAGCACCGAAACTACGGCACCTCCGAGTTCTAGCACACGTTCAGCTCGATGACGATCCCCGGGCTCCGATCTAGCAAAGCGTCGGGGAGGAGTTCCGTCAGCACGACGACGTGGTGACGATCTTGATGTTCTACCGTCGCAGGGCTTCGCCTAAGCACCGCTACAATATGACCGGGGTGGAATATGGTGGAGGGGGGCACCGCACACGGCTAAGGAACGATCACGAAGATCAACTTGTGTCTAGGGGTGCCC
Organism: Triticum urartu; assembly: GCF_003073215.2. Taxonomy (NCBI): domain Eukaryota; kingdom Viridiplantae; phylum Streptophyta; class Magnoliopsida; order Poales; family Poaceae; genus Triticum; species Triticum urartu. Next base: position 195,554,832 of record NC_053023.1, read on the forward strand.
CCTGCCCCCGTATATAAAGGAGCAAGGGGAGGAGGCCGGCCGGCCCCTATAGGCACGCCAGGAGGAGTCCTCCTCCTAGTAGGAGTAGGACTCCTACTAGGAGGGGGAAAGAAGTGGGGAGGGAGAGGGAAAGGGGGGCGCCGCCCCCTCTCCTAGTCCAATTCGGACCAGGGGGGAGGAGGCGCGCGGCCCACCTCTGGCAGCCCCCCCTCTCTCCACTAAGGCCCATATGGCCCATTACTTCTCCCGGGGGGGGGGGGGTTCCGGTAACCCTCCGGCTCTCCGGTTTTCTCCGAAATCACCCGGAACACTTCCGGTGTCCGAATATAGCCATCCAATATATCAATCTTTATGTCTCGACCATTTCGAGACTCCTCGTCATGTCCGTGATCACATCCGGGACTCCGAACTAACTTCGGTACATCAAAACTCATAAACTCATAATATAGCTGTCATCGAAACCTTAAGCGTGCGGACCCTACGGGTTCGAGAACAATGTAGACATGACCGAGACACGTCTCCGGTCAATAACCAATAGCGGAACCTGGATGCTCATATTGGCTCCTACATATTCTACGAAGATCTTTATCGGTCAGACCGCATAACAACATACGTTGTTCCCTTTGTCATCGGTATTGTTACTTGCCCGAGATTCGATCGTCGGTATCTCAATACCTAGTTCAATCTCGTTACCGGCAAGTCTCTTTACTCGTTTCGTAATACATCATCTCGCAACTAACTCATTAGTTGCAATGCTTGCAAGGCTTATGTGATGTGCATTACCGAGAGGGCCCAGAGATACCTCTCCGACAATCGGAGTGACAAATCCTAATCTTGAAATACGCAACCCAACATGTACCTTTGGAGACACCTGTAGAGCACCTTTATAATCACCCATTTACGTTGTGACGTTTGGTAGCACACAAAGTGTTCCTCCGGCAAACGGGAGTTGCATAATCTCATAGTCATAGGAACATGTATAAGTCATGAAGAAAGCAATAGCAACATACTAAACGATCGGGTGCTAAGCTAATGGAATGGGTCATGTCAATCAGATCATTCACCTAATGATGTGATCTCATTAATCAAATAACAACTCCTTGTTCATGGTTAGGAAACATAACCATCTTTGATTAACGAGCTAGTCAAGTAGAGTCATACTAGTGACACTCTGTTTGTCTATGTATTCACACATGTATTATGTTTCCGGTTAATACAATTCTAGCATGAATAATAAACATTTATCATGATATAAGGAAATAAATAATAACTTTATTATTGCATCTAGGGCATATTTCCTTCAGTCTCCCACTTGCACTAGAGTCAATAATCTAGATTACACAGTAATGATTGTAACACCCATGGAGCCTTGGTGCTGATCATGTTTTGCTCGTGGAAGAGGCTTAGTCAACGGGTCTGCAACATTCAGATCCGTATGTATCTTGCAAATCTCTATGTCTCCCACCTGGACTAGATCCCGGATGGAATTGAAGCATCTTTTGATGTGCTTGGTTCTCTTGTGAAATCTGGATTCCTTTGCCAAGGCAATTGCACCAGTATTGTCACAAAAGATTTTCATTGGACCCGATGCACTAGGTATGACACCTAGATCAGATATGAACTCCTTCATCCAGACTCCTTCATTTGCTGCTTTCGAAGCAGCTATGTACTCCGCTTCACATGTAGATCCCGCTACAACGCTTTGTTTAGAACTGCACCAACTGACAGCTATACCGTTTAATGTAAACACGTATCCGGTTTGCGATTTAGAATCGTCCGGATCAGTGTCAAAGCTTGCATCAACGTAACCTTTTACGATGAGCTCTTTGTCACCTCCATATATGAGAAACATATCCTTAGTCCTTTTCAGGTATTTCAGGATGTTCTTGACCGCTGTCCAGTGATCCACTCCTGGATTACTTTGGTACCTCCCTGCTAGACTTATAGTAAGGCACACATCAGGTCTGGTACACAGCATTGCATACATGATAGAGCCTATGGCTGAAGCATAGGGAACATCTTTCATATTCTCTCTATCTTCTGCAGTGGTCGGGCATTGAGTCTTACTCAACTTCACACCTTGTAACACAGGCAAGAACCCTTTCTTTGCTTGATCCATTTTGAACTTCTTCAAAACATTGTCAAGGTATGTGCTTTGTGGAAGTCCAATTAAGCATCTTGATCTATCTCTATAGATCTTAATGCCTAATATGTAAGCAGCTTCACCGAGGTCTTTCATTGAAAAACTCTTATTCAAGTATCCCTTTATGCTATCCAGAAATTCTATATCATTTCCAATTAGTAATATGTCATCCACATATAATATCAGAAATGCTACAGAGCTCCCACTCACTTTCTTGTAAATACAGGCTTCTCCAAAAGTCTGTATAAAACCAAATGCTTTGATCACACTATCAAAGCGTTTATTCCAACTCCGAGAGGCTTGCACCAGTCCATAAATGGATCGCTGGAGCTTGCACACTTTGTTAGCTCCCTCTGGATCGACAAAACCTTCTGGTTGCATCATATACAACTCTTCTTCTAGAAATCCATTCAGGAATGCAGTTTTGACATCCATCTGCCAAATTTCATAATCATAAAATGCGGCAATTGCTAACATGATTCGGACAGACTTAAGCATCGCTACGGGTGAGAAGGTCTCATCGTAGTCAATCCCTTGAACTTGCCGAAAACCTTTTGCGACAAGTCGAGCTTTGTAGACAGTAATATTACCGTCAGCGTCAGTCTTCTTCTTGAAGATCCATTTATTCTCAATTGCTTGCCGATCATCGGGCAAGTCAACCAAAGTCCATACTTTGTTCTCATACATGGATCCCATCTCAGATTTCATGGCTTCAAGCCATTTTGCGGAATCTGGGCTCACCATCGCTTCTTCATAGTTCGTAGGTTCATCATGATCTAGTAGCATGACTTCCAGAACAGGATTACCGTACCACTCTGGCGCGGATCTCACTCTGGTTGATCTACGAGGTTCAGTAGTATCTTGTTCCGAAGTTTCATGATCATCATCATTAGCTTCCTCACTAACTGGTGTAGGTGTCACAGAAACAGTTTTCTGTGATGCACTACTTTCCAATAAGGGAGCAGGTACAGTTACCTCGTCAAGTTCTACTTTCCTCCCACTCACTTCTTTCGAGAGAAACTCCTTCTCTAGAAAGTTTCCGAACTTAGCAACAAAAGTCTTGCCTTCGGATCTGTGATAGAAGGTGTATCCAATAGTTTCCTTTGGATATCCTATGAAGACACATTTCTCCGATTTGGGTTCGAGCTTATCAGGTTGAAGCTTTTTCACATAAGCATCGCAGCCCCAAACTTTCAGAAACGACAACTTTGGTTTCTTGCCAAACCACAGTTCATAAGGCATCGTCTCAACGGATTTTGATGGTGCCCTATTTAACGTGAATGCGGCCGTCTCTAGAGCGTATCCCCAAAACGATAGCGGTAAATCAGTAAGAGACATCATAGATCGCACCATATCTAGTAAAGTACGATTACGACGTTCAGACACACCATTACGCTGTGGTGTTCCGGGTGGCGTGAATTGCGAAACTATTCCACAATTTTTCAAATGTACACCAAACTCGTAACTCAAATATTCTCCTCCACGATCAGATCGTAGGAATTTTATTTTCTTGTTACGATGATTTTCTACTTCACTCTGAAATTCTTTGAACTTTTCAAATGTTTCAGACTTGTGTTTCATTAAGTAGATATACCCATATCTGCTTAAGTCATCTGTGAAGGTGAGAAAATAACGATATCCGCCACGAGCCTCAATATTCATCGGACCACATACATCTGTATGTATGATTTCCAACAAATCTATTGCTCTCTCCATAGTACCGGAGAACGGTGTTTTAGTCATCTTGCCCATAAGGCACGGTTCGCAAGTACCAAGTGATTCATAATCAAGTGGTTCCAAAAGTCCATCAGTATGGAGTTTCTTCATGCGCTTTACACCGATATGACCTAAACGGTAGTGCCACAAATAAGTTGCACTATCATTATTAACTCTGCCTCTTTTGGCTTCAACACTATGAATATGTGTGTCACTACTATCGAGATTCATCAAAAATAGACCACTCTTTAAGGGTGCATGACCATAAAAGATATTACTCATATAAATAGAACAACCATTATTCTCAGATTTAAATGAATAACCGTCTCGCATCAAACAAGATCCAGATATAATGTTCATGCTTAACGCTGGCACCAAATAACAATTATTTAGGTCTAATATTAATCCTGAAGGTAGATGTAGAGGTAGCGTGCCGATTGCGATCACATCGACTTTGGAACCGTTTCCCACACGCATCGTCACCTCGTCCTTAGCCAATCTTCGCTTAATCCGTAGTCCCTGTTTCGAGTTGCAAATATTAGCAATAGAACCAGTATCAAATATCCAGGTGCTACTGCGAGCATTAGTAAGGTACACATCAATAACATGTATATCACATATACCTTTGTTCACCTTGCCATCCTTCTTATCCGCCAAATACTTGGGGCAGTTCCCCTTCCAGTGACCAGTCTGCTTGCAGTAGAAGCACTCAGTTTCAGGCTTAGGTCCAGGTTTGGGTTTCTTCTCTTGAGTAGCAACTTGCTTGCCGTTCTTTTTGAAGTTCCCCTTCTTCTTCCCTTTGCCCTTTTTCTTGAAACTAGTGGTCTTGTTGACCATCAACACTTGATGCTCCTTCTTGATTTCTACCTCCGCAGCTTTCAGCATTGCGAAGAGTTCGGGAATAGTCTTATTCATCCCTTGCATATTATAGTTCATCACGAAGCTCTTGTAGCTTGGTGGCAGTGATTGGAGAATTCTGTCGATGACGCAATCATCTGGAAGATTAACTCCCAATTGAATCAAGTGATTATTATACCCAGACATTTTGAGTATATGCTCACTGACAGAACTGTTCTCCTCCATCTTGCAGCTATAGAACTTATTGGAGACTTCATATCTCTCAATCCGGGCATTTGCTTGAAATATTAACTTCAACTCCTGGAACATCTCATATGCTCCATGATGTTCAAAATGTCGTTGAAGTCCCGATTCTAAGCCGTAAAGCATGGCACACTGAACTATCGAGTAGTCATCAGCTTTGCTCTGCCAGACGTTCATAACATCTGGTGTTGCTCCAGCAGCAGGCCTGGCACCCAGCGGTGCTTCCAGGACGTAATTCTTCTGTGCAGCAATGAGGATAATCCTCAAGTTACGGACCCAGTCCGTGTAATTGCTACCATCATCTTTCAACTTTGCTTTCTCAAGGAACGCATTAAAATTCAACGGAACAAACAACACAAGCCATCTATCTACAATCAAGCATAAACAAGCAAGATACTATCAGGTACTAAGTTTCATGATAAATTTAGGTTCAATTAATTTACTTAAAGAACTCCCACTTAGATAGACATCCCTCTAATCCTCTAAGTGATTACGTGACCCAAATCAACTAAACCATGTCCGATCATCACGTGAGATGGAGTAGTTTCATTGGTGAACATCACTATGTTGATCATATCTACTATATGATTCACGCTCGACCTTTCGGTCTCTGTGTTCCAAGGCCATATCTGTATATGCTTGGCTCGTCAAGTATAACCTGAGTATTCCGTGTGTGCAACTGTTTTGCACCCGTTGTGTTTGAACGTAGAGCCTATCACACCCGATCATCACGTGGTGTCAGCACGAAGAACTTTCGCAACGGTGCATACTCAGGGAGAACACTTGTTGATAATTAGTGAGAGATCATCTTATAATGCTACCGTCAATCAAAGCAAGATAAGATGCATAAAAGATAAACATCACATGCAATCAATATAAGTGATATGATATGGCCATCATCATCTTGTGCTTGTGATCTCCATCGAAGCACCGTCGTGATCACCATCGTCACCGGCGCGACACCTTGATCTCCATCATAGCGTCGTTGTCGTCACGCCAATCTTATGCTTCCACGACTATCGCTACCGTTTAGTGATAAAGTAAAGCATTACAATGCGATTGCATTGCATACAATAAAGTGACAACCATATGGCTCCTGCCAGTTGCCGATAACTCGGTTACAAAACATGATCATCTCATACAATAAAATTTAGCATCATGTCTTGACCATATCACATCACAACATGCCCTGCAAAAACAAGTTAGACGTCCTCTACTTTGTTGTTGCAAGTTTTACGTGGCTGCTACGGGCTTAAGCAAGAACCAATCTTACCTACGCATAAAAACCACAATGATAGTTTGTCAAGTTGGTGCTATTTTAACCTTTGCAAGGACCGGGCGTAGCCACACTCGGTTCAACTAAAGTTGGAGAAACTGTCACCCGCAAGCCACCTATGTGCAAAGCACGTCGGGAGAACCGGTCTCGCGTAAGCGTACGCGTAATGTCGGTCCGGGCCGCTTCGTCCAACAAAACCGCCGAACCAAAGTATGACATGCTGGTAAGCAGTATGACTTATATCGCCCACAACTCACTTGTGTTCTACTCGTGCATATAACATCAACATATAAAACCTAGGCTCGGATGCCACTGTTGGGGAACGTAGTAATTTCAAAAAATTTCCTACGCACACGCAAGATCATGGTGATGCATAGCAACGAGAGGGGAGAGTGTGATCTACGTACCCTTGTAGATCAAAAACGGAAGCGTTTGGTTGATGTTGTCGCACGTCTCCACGGCCCGACCGATCAAGCACCGAAACTACGGCACCTCCGAGTTCTAGCACACGTTCAGCTCGATGACGATCCCCGGGCTCCGATCCAGCAAAGTGTCGGGGAGGAGTTCCATCAGCACGACGGCGTGGTGACGATCTTGATGTTCTACCGTCGCAGGGCTTCGCCTAAGCACCGCTACAATATGACCGAGGTGGAATATGGTGGAGGGGGGCACCGCACACGGCCAAGGAACGATCACGAAGATCAACTTGTGTGTCTAGGGGTGCCCCCCTGCCCCCGTATATAAAGGAGCAAGGGGAGGAGGCCGGCCGGCCCCTATAGGCGCGCCAGGAGGAGTCCTCCTCCTAGTAGGAGTAGGACTCCTACTAGGAGGGGGAAAGAAGTGGGGAGGGAGAGGGAAAGGGGGGCGCCGCCCCCCTCTCCTAGTCCAATTCGGACCAGGGGGGAGGAGGTGCGTGGCCCACCTCTGGCAGCCCCTCTCTCTCTCCACTAAGGCCCATATGGCCCATTACTTCTCCCGGGGGGGGGGGGGTTCCGGTAACCCTCCGGCTCTCCGGTTTTCTCCGAAATCACCCGAAACACTTCTGGTGTCTGAATATAGCCGTCCAATATATCAATCTTTATGTCTCGACCATTTCAAGACTCCTCATCATGTCCGTGATCACATCCGGGACTCCGAACTAACTTCGGTACATCAACACTCATAAACTCATAATATAACTGTCATCGAAACCTTAAGCGTGCGGACCCTACGAGTTCGAGAACAATGTAGACATGACCGAGACACGTCTCCGGTCAATAACCAATAGAGGAACCTGGATGCTCATATTGGCTCCTACATATTCTACGAAGATCTTTATCGGTCAGACCGCATAACAACATACGTTGTTCCTTTTGTCATTGGTATGTTACTTGCCCGAGATTCGATCGTCGGTATCTCAATACCTAGTTCAATCTCGTTACCGGCAAGTCTCTTTACTCGTTTCGTAATACATCATCTCGCAACTAACTCATTAGTTGCAATGCTTGCAAGGCTTATGTGATGTGCATTACCGAGAGGGCCCAGAGATACCTCTCCGACAATCGGAGTGACAAATCCTAATCTCGAAATACGCCAACCCAACATGTACCTTTGGAGACACCTGTAGAGCACCTTTATAATCACCCATTTACGTTGTGACGTTTGGTAGCACACAAAGTGTTCCTCCGGCAAACGGGAGTTGCATAATCTCATAGTCATAGGAACATGTATAAGTCATGAAGAAAGCAATAGCAACATACTAAACGATCGGGTGCTAAGCTAATGGAATGGGTCATGTCAATCAGATCATTCACCTAATGATGTGATCTCGTTAATCAAATAACAACTCCTTGTTCATGGTTAGGAAACATAACCATCTTTGATTAACGAGCTAGTCAAGTAGAGGCATACTAGTGTCACTCTGTTTGTCTATGTATTCACACATGTATTATGTTTCCGGTTAATACAATTCTAGCATGAATAATAAACATTTATCATGATATAAGGAAATAAATAATAACTTTATTATTGCCTCTAGGGCATATTTCCTTCACTATCATGAAGATCATGGTGCTATTTTGCAGCACAAGTGTGGCAAAAGGATAGTAACATTGCCCCTTCTCTCTTTTCTCTCATTTTTTTATTTTGGGCTCTTTGGCCTCTTGTTTTTTTTTCTCTTTTTTTCTTTCTCCTTTTTTCTTCTCTTTATTTATTTATTTATTTATTTTTCGTCCGAAGTCTCATCCCCACTTGTGGGGGAATCATAGTCTCCATCATCCTTTCCTCACATGGGACAATGCTCTAATAATGATGATCATAACACTTTTATTTACTTACAACTCAAGAATTACAACTCGATACTAGAACAAAGATATGACTCTATATGAATGCCTCCGGTGGTGTACCGGGATGTGCAATGACTCAAGAGTGACATGTATAAAAAATATGAATGGTGGCTTTGCCACAAATACGATGTCAACTACATGATCATGCAAAACAATATGACAATGATGAAGCGTGTCATAATAAACGGAACGGTGGAAGTTGCATGGCAATATATCTTGGAATGACTATGGAAATGCCATAGTAGGTAGGTATGGTGGCTGTTTTGAGGACATGTATATGGTGGCTTTAATGCACCAGCGAAAGTTGTGCGGTACTAGAGAGGCTAGCAATGGTGGAAGGGTGAGAGTGCGTATAATCCATGGAGTCAACATTAGTCATAAAAAACTCACATACTTATTGCAAAAGTCTATTAGCTATCGAAACAAAGTACTACACGCATGCTCCTAGAGGGATAGATTGGTAGGAAAAGACCATTTCTCGTCCCCGACTGCCACTCATAAGGAAGACAATCAATAAATAAATCATGCTCCCGCTTCATCACATAACGGTTCACCATACGTGCATGCTACAGGAATCACAAACTTTAACACAAGTATTTCTACCAATCCACAATTACTCACTAGCATGACTCTAATATCACCATCTTTATATCTCAAAATAATCATAAGGAATCAAACTTCTCATAGTATTCAATGCACTTAATATGAAAGTTTTTATTATATCCCTCTTGGATGCCTATCATACTAGGACTAAATTCATAACCAAAGCAAATTACCATGCTGTTTAAAGACTCTCAAAATAATATAAATGAAGCATGACAGTTCAAAAATTTCTTCAAAATAAAACCACCGTTGTGCTCTAAAAAGATATAAGTGAAGCATTAGAGCAACCACCAGATCAAAAGATATAAGTGAAGCACATAGGGTACTCTAATAAATTAATGATTAATGTGTGTCCCTCTCAAAAGGTGTGTACAACAAGGAAGATTGTGGCAAACTAAAAAAGCAAAGACTCATATCATATAAGACGCTCCAAGCAAAACACATATCATGTGGTGAATAAATATATAGCCTCAAGTAAATTACCGATGGATTGAAGACGAAAGAGGGGATGCCATCCGGGGCATCCCCAAGCTTAGATGCTTGGTTGTCCTTGAATATTACCTTGGGGTGCCTTGGACATCCCCAAGCTTAGGATCTTTGCACTCCTTATTCCATAGTCCATCAAATCTTTACCCAAAACTTGAAAACTTCACAACACAAAACTCAACAGAAAACTCATGAGATCCGTTAGTATAATAAATCAAATCACCACTTAGGTACTATTGTGAACTCATTCTAAATTCATATTGGTGTTATATCTACTGTATTACAACTTTGGTTCATACCCTCCAATACTACCCATGGATTCGTCAAAATAAGCAAACAACACAATGAAAGTAGAATCTGTCAAAAATAGAATAGTATGTAGTAATTTGGAAATTTTGTATATTTCTGTAACTCCAAAAATTCTGAAAAATTAGGAGAACCTAGGCAATTTGTATATCAATCTTGTGTAAAACATTCAGAATTTTTCCACGCTCCAATGAATTTAAACAATTATGGGAATGAGTGCAAAAGTTTCTGTTTTTCAGCAAGATCAAATCAACTATCCCCATAGACCATCCCAAAGGTCTTACTTGGCACTTTATTGAAACAAAAGCCATAAACATGATTAATACATTAGCATAATCATGTGAACACACAAAAACAGTAGGGGTAAATATTGGGTTGTCTCCCAACAAGCGCTTTTCTTTAATGCCTTTCTACTTAGGCATGTTGATGTCAATGATGCTCACATAAAAGATAAGAGTTGAAACATAACGGGAGCATCATGAAGAACATGACTAGCACATTTAAGTCTAACCCACTTCCTATGCATAGGGATTTTGTGAGCAAAAAATTCATGGGAACAAGAATCAACTAGCATAGGAAGGTAAAACAAGCATAACTTCAAACCTTTCAACACATAGAGAGGGAACTTGATATTATTGCAATATGTAAAAGCATATGTTCCTCTCCCATAGTAATTTTCAGTAGCATCATGAATGAATTAAACAATATAACCACCACATAAGCAAAATTCTTCTGAATCGGTAGTGGGAGTATCATAAGAAACTCGAATACTATAAATTGTTTCCACATTAAAAGAGTAATGTTCAGAAAAAGGGTAATCGTAATCATGCCAAGTTTTATAAATATAATCATCACTACTTTTTATAACATAAGTGTCATCACAATAATCATCATAAGTAGCAACTTCGTTCTCATCATAATCAATTGAAACCTCTTCCAAGATAGTGGAATCATTACTAAATAAAGTCATGACCTCTTCAAATCCACTTTTATCATTATAATAGGATTCAACACCCTCCAAAATAGTGGGATAATTATTATCTAAAGTTGACACTCTTCCAAGCCAACTTTTATAAATATTGCAATCATCATAAGTAGCAGGCATGCTATCATCATAATAAATTATCACATCAAAACTTGGGGGACAAGAAATATCAACTTCATCAAACATAGCATCCGCAAGCTTATGGCTTTGCATATCATTAGCATCATGGATATTCAAAGAATTCATATTAACAACATTGCAATCATGCTCATCATTCAAAGATTTAGTGCCAGACATATTATTTAATTCTTCTTCTAACACTTGAGCACAATTTTCCTTTCCATCACTTTCACAAAAGACATTAAAAAGATGAAGCATACGAGGCAACCTCAATTCCATTTTTTGTAGTTTTATTTTATAGACTAAACTAGTGATAAAACAAGAAACTAAAAGATTCAATTGCAAGACCTAAAGATATACCTCCAAGCACTAATCTCCCCGGCAACAACGCCAGAAAAGAGCTTGATGTCTACTACGCAACCTTCTTTTTGTAGACTCGTGTTGGGCATCCAAGCGCAGAGATTTGTAGGACAGCGGCAAATTTCCCTCAAGTGGATGACCTAAGGTTTATCAATCAGTGGGAGGCGTAGGATGAAGATGTCTCTCTCAAACAACCCTGCAAGCAAATAACAAAGAGTCTCTTGTGTTCCTAACACACCCAATACAATGGTAAATTGCATAGGTACACTAGTTCGGTGAAGAGATGGTGATACAAGTGTAATATGGATAGTAGATATAGGTTTTTGTAATCCGAAAATATAAAAACAGAAAGGTAACTAGTAACAAAAGTGAGCGAAAACGGTATTACAATGCTTGGAAACAAGGCCTAGGGTTCATACTTTCACTAGTGCAAGTTCTCTCAACAATGATAACATAATTAAATCATATGGCAATCCCTCAACGTGCAACAAAGAGTCACTCAAAAGTTCCTATCACGGAGAACATAAGATGAAATTGCTTGTAGGGTATGAAACCACCACAAAGTTATTCTTTCCGATCAATCCATTGAGCTATTCCTATAAGTGTCACAATCAGCCCTAGAGTTAGTACCATCTTGTAGTGAACTGATGTCTTCTTCATTGTGCAGACAAAGATCTTGTTGTTTTTTTGTCGCTAATTTCTTTATCCTAACAATCTTTCCGAGTTTCTTGATTTGATTGATATTCATGGACAACTCATTTCCCCATATGCAAAAAGGGTCAAACAGTGGGTCAAAACCTCTGACAGCAGGACCTACATGTGCAAGACCAAATTGTTAAAAACCAAAATATTAGAATGGTTCCTCCAATTGCACAATAATGTGCTATTAGACAACGGACCATGCACGTGCTAACCTCGATTGTAAACCTCAGTGCTTCCCATTGTTTCCCTACAACACATATAAGGTAGTTAGTTATCAGGTTAAGTAAGGGTTCACATGCTATCATGTAACACCCCAGATATGACTTTCCCAATATGTACTCCAACTCTTGCCGTTTCCGGCCTTAAGTTATTTTATTTTCTCGGGTTCGGGTTTTGTCTCCGTGTGTTGTTATCGTTGTCATGCATCTCATATCATGTCATCATGTGCATTGCATTTGCATACGTGTTCATCTCATGCATACGAGCATTTTCCCCGTTGTCCGTTTTGCGTTCCGGCGCTTCGTTCTCCTCCGGTGGTCATTTCTACCTTTCTTTCGTGTGTGGGGATTAAACATTTCCGGATTGGACCGATACTTGCCAAGCGGCCTTGGTTTACTACCGGTAGACCGCCTGTCAAGTTTCGTACCATTTGGACTTCGTTTGATACTCCAACGGTTAACCGAGGGACCGAAAAGGCCTCGTGTGTGTGTTGCAGCCCAACACCCCTCCATGTTGGCCCAAAACCCACCAAAACCCTCTCCATCATCTAGAGCATTCGATCACGATCGCGTGGCCGAAAACCGCACCTCATTTGGACTCTCCTCGCTCCCTCTACCTCTATATAAAGACCCCTCCTCCAAATTCGCGGATCCCCTCTCCCAAACTCTAAAAAATCGTCTCCGCGCGGCCGGACACGTCCGGACCGCGCCAGACACACCGCCGCCAGCCACTCCCGCGCCGCCATGTCACCGCCGCCGACCCGCGCGCCGCCGGGGCCCAGATCCGGCCCCCCGAGCCCACTCCCTCCGCGCCGCCCGAGCCGGCCTCGTCCCCGCCCGAGCCGGCCGGCTCCTCCAGTCCGGCGCCGCCGCCCGCCATCTCCGGCGCGCCGCCCCGCCGCGCAAGGCCGCGCCTCTGGCCGCCCCTCGCCGCCTCCTGCCTCGCCGACGTCGCGCCACCGCCCCGCCGCTCCGGGAAGCCGCGCCGGCGACCCCTCTCGCCGGATCCGCCGACCCCCTCGCCGGACTGCTTCCCTCCAGCGACCACCTCACTCGCCGGCGATCCTCGGGCCGCGTGCAGCTACAGTACCCGCCGGACCCGATCTGGATCTGAGATCCAAAACTCGGTTGACTTTTGCCCCCGAAACCCTAATAATTTGCTTCTGTTCATCATGCTATAACTTTGCATCCGTAGCTCCGTTTTGGGCATATAGCATATCAAAATGTTCATCTCAGAGAGTGCATAATTTCATCTCATTGCATCATTTTCATTTGAGTTCATCTTGATGCCCGAAATGCTGTTAGAAGAGTGCTACTTGAGATAATTGTCAGATCTGCTGCTCCATTTAGATATTTGTCATTTTTGCCATGATTATTGTGTGCATGATATGCCCATGAGTTCTACATATGTTTTGTTAAGGGTTTTGCCATATTTCCGGAGGTGCAACCCATGTATTTTTGTGATGTGTTTGGTGACCAGCACAAGCTTGCAAAGTGAGGCACTTGGTAATGCTGATTTCAGGGACTTAGCATTTCCACTAAGTCCTTGACCTGTTTATTTCATATTGCCATATGTTCATGTCGTTTCCTAGTGATCCGTGCCTCTTTTGAGGATGATTAGTAAGGATGTTTTATTAATCTTTTAGTGCTCTATCCATCCATGTCTTTGTTTGCAATTATGGAGCACCCTGGCTTGAGTCAATCGAGCTCTACTTTTGCTACTTCGTGAATCCGGGCAGATTGTCTACTTGTTAGCAATTTTGCCGGGGATGTTGTAGTTGATCCGTGCATGCTATGTTATTGTTCTTGCCAGGTCTAGCTTGCATTTTATGTATTCTTGATGGGTGTATGCTTAGATTTTCATGACTTGCTCCGTAGTGAGTGCATCGAGCTCGTAAACATGCCTACTTGATATCTGTTTCAGCATGCTCCAGTTTTCACTAAGTATGATAACTGTTTATGCTTTTGCTATGTTCACATGCTTGCAAATGTGTTTTCTGATCCCTTTTGGCTCAAGGTCACTAAGGGACTTTTGTTAAGCTTTTTGAGTAGCTCCATGCCATATTTTACTTTGCCATGTTCAGGTCCTGTAGCATGTAGTTTTGTTTCTCCAAAGAGTGCTATCTGATCTGAAATTCCAGACAAGTGTTAATTTCACTAAGTCTGAAATCTGTTTACCATATGCATTTTTGCCATGCTTGTTTGAACCTGTTTATGGATGAATTGGCCGTAGCTCAGTGCTAGACTTTTGTTAAGCTTCATGAATGCATCCCTGCCATGTATTTTTATGCCATGTTTGGGTGCTGTAGCATGTTCATCTCATTGCATTTAGATGACTACTTGCTGTAAATCGCAGAACGTGATCATATTTGAATTGCTTGCCATTTCCAAACCGTAACTCCAATTCCGTTGATCTTTATATCATTTTCAAGAGATTTCATCTCATCTTTCCAGTGGCACACTTGGATTTCCAAGTTGAGGCCAGGTTCATGCATTCCTTGTCACATCTTGCATATGCATCCCGCATCGCATCCTGCATAGCATATCATCTTTGCATCATATTGTTTGAGCCTTGCATGTGGTTGATTGTGTCCTTGTTGATTGTTTGTCTTGTTTAGGTAGAGCCGGGAGACGAGTTCGCTAACGAGGAGCCCGTTGAGTTTTCTTTTGAGGATCCAGTCAACTCTGACAACTTTGCAGGCAAGATGATCATACCCTTGAAATCACTACTATCTTTGCTTTGCTAGATGCTCGCTCTTTTGCTATGCCTATGCTATGATGCCTACCAATTGCTTTCAAGCCTCCCAAATTGCCATGTCAAACCTCTAACCCACCATGTCCTAGAAAACCATTGATTGGCTATTTACCGCTTTGCTCAGCCCCTCTTATAGCGTTGTTAGTTGCAGGTGAAGATCGGAGACCGTTCCTTGTTGGAACATTATTTACTTGTTGGGATATCATTATATTATCTTGTTATCTTAATGCATCTATATACTTGGTAAAGGGTGGAAGGCTCGGCCTCTCGCCTAGTGTTTTGTTCCACTCTTGCCACCCTAGTTTCCGTCATATCGGTGTTATGTTCCCGGATTTTGCGTTCTTTACGCGGTTGGGTTATAATGGGAACCCCTTGATAGTTTGTCTTGATTAAAGCTTTTCCAGCAATGCCCAACCTTGGTTTTACCATTTTCCACCTAGCCTCTTTTTCCCTTGGGTTTCCGGAGCCCGAGAGTCATCTTATTTTAAACCCCCTGGGCCAGTGCTCCTCTGAGTGTTGGTCCACCTGTCAGCTGCCGGTGGCCACCAGGGGCAACTCTGGGCTGGCCTACCCATACCTAGGACAATCTGAGTGTGCCCTGAGAAAGAGATATGTGCAGCTCCTATCAGGATTTGTCGGCACATTCGGGTGGTGTTGCTGGATTTGTTTTAACCTGTCAAAGTGTCTTGAAGAACCGAGTTACCGAGTCTGATCGGAACGTCTCGGGAGGAGGTCTATTCCTTTGTTGACCATGAGAGCTTGTCATGGGCTAAGTTGGGACTCCCCTGCAGGGATTTGAACTTTCGAAAGCTGTGCCCGCGGTTATGGGCAGATGGGAATTTGTTAATGTCCGATTGTAGATAACTTGAACCCTAACTTAATTAAAATGAATCAACAGTGTGAGTTACCGTGAGGGCCTCTTCTCGGCGGAGTCCGGGAAGTGGACACGGTGTTGGAGTAATGCTTGTGCAGGTTGTTTCTCTAGTTTCTCGCTCGCGCTTTGCCTCCTCTTCTTGCTCTCTTTTGCGAATAGGTTAGCCACCATATATGCTAGTCGCTTGCTGCAGCTCCACATATATTTACCTTACCTTACCTATTAAGCTTAAATAGTCTTGATCGCGAGGGTGCGAGATTGCTGAGTCCCTGTGGATCACAGATTACTATTACACTAGATGCAGGGCCTGATGATTCCGCTCCAGGTGACGCGCTTGAGCTCAAGTGGGAGTTCGACGAGGACTCTCAACGATACTATGTTTCCTTTCCTGATGATCAGTAGTGGTGCCCAGTTGGGGGTGATCGGGACCGTGTCGCATGTTGGGTTGTCTTTTATTTTGGCGCCGTAGTCGGGCCATGAGTGTTTGAATGATGTAATGCTATTTTATGTACTTGATTGACGTGGCGAGTGTAAGCCAACTATGTTATCTCCCCTTTTATTATCTATATTACATGGGATGTTGTGATGATTGCCTAACTTGCGACATATGCCTTCAATGCGATTATGTCTCTAAGTTGTGCCTCGACACGTGGGAGCTATAGTCGCATCGAGGGTGTTACATATCAGTAAAATATGTTGATGAAAAATAAGTACATTGCAGATTCATCAGATTAATTGAAGCCACACGGAAAACCCATTTACCCAAACCAAGCAGGATTAAGAACTAGGAAATATAGCACTTGTATATGTTTCTCATGTATTAAGTGTAGTCAAATTTGATTTATTCCTCACATGCACAACAATACAAAATTCTACCCACAACAATTGGACATCGTATTGCAGAATTGAACCAAACAGTTAACTAAACACTACAACAAATGAACCAAACATTAACTGAGCACCATATTGCAGAATTGAACCAAGAATTGAACATCACATTTGCAGAATTGAACCAAACAGTTAACTGAAGACGACAACTAATTAACAAAATAGTTAATAAGTGAGCACCACACTGCACGACATATAGAACATATACACTAGAGCAACAGATTGCATGGTGAAAGGTAGGAGTAGCACACGCAACGGGTAAACCGAGCATGCTTAACCGGCGTAGCTAGCAATTGGCAAGGTGCGCCTTCAAGATCTGGGGGTCGGCACGAATTGTAGCCATCACGACCTCATCCACGCGTGCGGCCGTGATTTGCTTCTCCGCTGCCAAATGCTCCTTGAGGTCCTGGCTATACTGCGTGCACCATGGCTTAGGCCGACGCTTATTTGGTGGAGGGGTCGGTGATTTGGGTGGAAGGTGTCGCGCTTGCGCCGGCGGTAGGGGCCTGTGGGATGTGGAAGGAGGAGGAGGATGGGGGTCGGGTGTGGATTACCTGCCTGGATAGGCGAGGCCGAGGAGCATGAAGGAGGGTCACCGGCGAGGAGGCGGCGGCGCTGCAAGAAAGGAGTGAAGGTTTCAACTTGGAAAGGAAGGAGGAAAGAGGGGAAAATGTGGCTTTTGGTAAGGGGGAGGGGGCGGGGAGGTAGATATTTCCGCGGAAGCCGAAAATTTGGAATCGCTTTAGACAAAAAACTGGCATGCAAAGTGTCATCAGACACGGTCCCTTATTCAGAATTGTGTATGATATGTGGACATCACAAACGATTCAAATAGCTTAACCCGTGTGTGATGAGTTTGAACGTCAAAAGTTTTGGTTTGAATTTCCATGGTTACATTGGTCATCCACTTCATTGCATAATTTGGGTACACAAAGGAGACTACAGCACACCCACACTTCTTAATCGAGCAAGTTCAGCAATTAAACAGAGCTAGCTGACCTAAACATTACTCTAACAAATTAAAGACCATCGCTCTTAATTAAACAAAACAAAGAGTACTACTACGCCTGGTGCTCGTCGATCTCCGCCGCCGCCTCCATGTGCAGCTCGCGCTCGACGGTCTCCTGGGCAAGGGGATCCATGGCATCCATCGCACCATACTCGGCAAGCATCTCGCCATCCGCGTCCGCCATCTCTTTGGAAAAGTCCACCACGAGCTGGGCGTAGGCGGACGCGATCTGGGCTTGGACGGGCTCTGTTGTCGCAAGGTATGCGACGAAGGAACGGGCGGCTGCTCGAACGCTCTCGGCGATTGCCAGCTCTTCGGCTGTGGGTTGCCGACCGTTGTTGGAGAAGCTTCGTTCGATTTGTGTGGTGACCGCCAGGAGCTGGGCGTGGGCGGCCTTGACATGGTCGTGGGCGGCCTCCATTAGGGCTAAGACCGCCACTGCGGAACGGACAGCTGCTGTGCCGCTCTCACCAGTTGCTATCCCCAAGGCAGATGTTTCTGCCGCCACCTGAGAAGCAACAACGGCCGTTCGGGCTGCCTTTGCCGCCCGGTCGCAAATTGCGGCCGCACTCATGTACCTTGTTAGCACGCGCATGGCATCTGCGGCCGCGCTCTCGCTAGAGTGGGCCATCGAAGTTTCCCTCATGACGCGGGTCCACGTGCCGATCTTTCACCGGTGACGATTGAACAGTGAAATGATATTTGGGGAGCGAGCTAGTGTGCTTGAGACGCCGGCTGTGGACTGTAGCCGACACACCTTCTCGAGTAAGCCATAGGCGTACTATACACCGACGATGCTCCAAGATATCTTGTACTACATCTCACACGATTGCTGATAATAAACTATGTGCGATCTACTTGATTTTTCATCTTGATTTGAATTACACAATGGGGTCACAATGGCAATGGACGGTGTTTGAATTGCTAGACCTTTTATCTGGAGTGAACATGCAACTATATGTGTGTCGTAAAAGAATTGCAATTATTCAGGGTTCATTTGAACATTTTATACATTAAATTGGTTTTCTAGCCATTTCAGGCGAACAATTCAAATTTGAACTACATGCACATGCTCCAGTGCATATAAATTGGTTGAAATATCAAATCTGTGTCCTTGGGTGCATGCTTAGGTCCCATGCAAGAAATGGGAATGAATTTCAAATACTAGGGCACCGTTGATTGCCGACAAAACGTTGATATGCCTGGCTTTTAAATTCTAGTAAAACTTGTCTGAAATTCATGAAACTTGGCACGCTATCATGGAGCGGCATCAACATGCCGTGGTACAAATTTTGTCCCATTTGGGGCAGGTTTGGGTATATGCTTCTCACAAACTGGAGCTTCTCACAACAAGCATGCTGGTTTTCGGTAGGGAACGTGCCACCTTTGGGGACGAAACGATATCCATTGCCTCTTATCGCTTTCAAATTTTTTTCTCGTGTCAACATAGAACAACAGGAGTGTTGTGTGAATTTTTGTGATTTTTCAGGGTTCGTTTGGACATTTTTATGCATTAACTGAGTTTTCAATGCATTTTATGTGCATAATTCAAATTTGAACTACATGCACATGCTCCAATGCATATAAATTGGTTAAAAATCAAATCTGTGTCCTTGGGTGCATGCTTAGGTCCCATGCAAGAAACGGGAATGAATTTCAAACACTTGGGCACCGTTGATTGCCGGCAAAACATTGAGATGCCTGGTTTTTAAATTCTAGTAAATCAAAAACTCGTCTGAAATTCATGAAACTTGGCATGCTATCATGGAGTGGCATCAACATGCCGTGGTAAATTTTTTGTCTCATTTGGGACAGGTTTGGGTATATGCTTCTCACAAACCGAAGCTTCTCACAACAATCATGATGGTTTTCGGTAGGGAACGTCCCACCTTTGGGGATGAAACGATATCCATTGCCTCTTATTGCTTTCAATTTTTTCCCATGTCAACATAAAACAACAGGAGTGTTGTGTGAATTTTCTTTGATTTTTTGGGGTTCGTTTGGACATTTTTATGCATCAATTGATTTTTGAATGCATTTAATGTGCATAATTCAAATATGAACTACATGCACATGCTCCAATGCATATAAATTGATTGAAAAATCAAATCTGTGTCCTTGGGTGCATGCTTAGGTCCCATGCAAGAAATGGGAATGAATTTCAAACATCGGGGCACCGTTGATTGTCAGCAAAACATTGAGATGCCTGGTTTTTTAATTCTAGTAAATCAAAAAATAGTCTAAAATTCATGAAACTTGGCATGCTATCATGTAGCGGCATCAACATGCCGTGGTAAATTTTCTGTGTCATTTGGGACAGGTTTGGGTATATGCTTCTCACA
>NC_053023.1:195919862-196034115 GCF_003073215.2 Triticum urartu
TCGGGTTGCCAAGTGGCTATAAATAGCCCACCCCCACAACCATAAACGGTTGGCTGCTCAGATTTCAGTGCACGGCTTTTGTCGTTTGAGAGCAACCCACCTCGAAGCCTTTGAGAGAAAATTCCTAGTGAGGAGAAAAGCCCTAACCACCCAGAGCCAGAGTAAATTGGGCATCACTTAAGTCTTCTTGTCTGTGTGATCTGAAGACTTATTACACTTGAGGACTGTGAATCCTTCAGACGGTTAGGCGTCGCGTTCAGAGCATCCAAGAGACATTGTGGATTTCCAGTGAACGAAGTTTGTGATGATTTTGGGAGTCTACCTTGAAGACTTACCGGAGTGATTGGGCGAGGACTAAGTGACCTTAGCTCAAGGAGAATACGGTGAGGACTTGGTGTCCTGGACTGTGTGTTCAGGACTGGGTGTCCGGGACTGTGTGTCCTAAGGTTTAAATACCTAGCCGCTCCAACCAGACATACAGTTGTCACAGCAACTGGAACTGGTCCAACATATCATTGTCTTCAACGAGTCACTGGTTTCATCTTCACTTCCTTTTCTTACTGTTACACATTGTGAAGCCATTGCTTGCTTGCTTTATCTTTTGTCTTCACAACGTGAATGTATGAACTGTTTGGCTTCATAACTTCTTCCTACCTGATCCTTATTACACTGCAGTTGTTTGTCATTGTGCTTTCACTCTACTGAATATATGACCATGGCTGACCTAGTGTAATCTAACTTCCGCTGCATAGTAAAAGGCTTAATCTTCGTTGTTTGTCTATATAACTCTCACGTTTTGAAGACTTTCATAAAAATCGCCTATTCACCCCCCTCTAGTCGATATAACGCACTTTCAATTGGTATCAGAGCTAGGTGCTCCCTTGTTCTGTGTGATTCGGTTTAACCACCTGGAGTTTTAGCTATGTCTACTGAAGGGATAATCAAAGTCTCCGCTGCGTGCCCCGTCTTCGATGGAACTGAATATCCCTACTGGAAGAATAAGATGCGCATGCATCTTGAAGCCATTGACGTCGACCTATGGTATGTCGTCGAGAACGGCGTTCCTAAGGCTGGAGAAGGTGTCACTGCTGCTGATGTCAAGAAGTTCACTCAACTGGACTCTACCACCAAAAATATCATCTGTGGCCATCTCACAAAAGGACAGTATGGCTGTGTGAGTGCCTTGAAGACATCCAAGCTGGTCTGGGACTAGCTCTCCAAGGTCAATGAAGGCGTCTCAACCCAGAGAGATCAAAGAATCAGTGTCCTTCGCAACCTCTTCAACCGCTTCAAGTGAAATGACAATGAGAATGTCCAGCACACATTTGACCGGCTCACTGACATCACAAATGAGCTTCAAGCCCTCGGCGCCACTGAGATCACCAAACATGAAATCGTCCAGACGCTGCTGAGATCACTTGATAGTTCGTTTGACATCCTGGCCCTGATGATTCAAGAACGTCCTGATTTCAAGACACTCGATCCGTCTGACATACTTGAGAGGCTCAACACACATGAGTTTCAGCTTTCTGAGAAAAGAGATATCTACGGTCCAGCCTATGGGCGAACTCGTGCCTTGAAGGCAAAAGCTATTTCCTCATCTGAAGAAGAATCTGACTGCAGTTCTGATGATCCTGAAGACATTGGAAGAGAACTTGCAATGCTAGTGAAGAAGTTCCAAAAATTCACCAAGAAGAAAGGCTTCAGAAAATCTTCACGATCAAGCTCAAGGAATGATGAAGCTCCTGCTCATGACTACAAGAAGAAAACATGTCACAAGTGCAAGAAAACTGGACACTTCATCTCTGAGTGTCCACAGTGGGACAATGAGAACAGAAGGAAGAAGAAGAGCAAGGAACATGATTCTGACGACAAGAAGAAGAAGAAATACTCAATGTCTTCTTCCAAGTCTTCCTCAAAGTCTTCATCACACAAGAAGAGCTCATCTGGCAAGGCACGTGCGTTTGTTGGCAAGGAGATGGATTCAGAGGAGGAGTCCGCATCTGAGGAGGCAGAGGTGGAGTCTGAGGAGGAGTCTGATTCTGGCATTGCGAGTCTGGCTACAGCATACGTCGCCAAGTCCATCTTCAACACTGAAGACAATGACTGCATCACCGACACCGACGCAAATGACAATAACGACTCCACTCCTACCTACTGCTTCATGGCACGTGGTGCCAAGGTAAACACACGCACTACTCACTATCAAACATCTAGTGACGATGAATCTGACTGTGATTCAAAACCCAGCTACAAAAACTTGCTAAAATTGCAACTGAACAACAGAAAGCTATGGAACATATTCAAAAACTGTTAGACAGAAGCGATGATCTGTTGGGTGCTGAAATGACTCGATCTGAATACTTAATTGAAGACATAAAAAACCTTCACGTTAAGTATCAGGAACTTGAAGATCGTCTTGATACTCTCTCAACAACTCATGAAAAGCTTTCCTATGACTATCTTCAAAGGAAGCAAGAACTTGAGAAATTGAGAGCGGCTCATGAAGATCTTCAAAAGGAAAACGAGTCACTTCGCGCCGAACAGATCAGTCCCGCTCAGGAAGGATTTGAACCACCATGTCTTAAATGCATTGAGCGTGATAATGCTACGTCTATTGCTGAATGTTCCACTACTACTGCTGTTGCAATATCTTCAACTGTTGATGTGGTAACTAACCCCTCTGCTGAGGATACCACTGCTATTGCTGATGAGAATGCTAGGTTGAAGACATTGCTTGAAACAGGGATGTACAAAAGTCTTAAAGGACATCAGACATTATGTGATGTCCTCAAGAAGCAGATTCTGAACCGAAACCCTAGGAAAGAGGGTGTTGGGTTCGTGAGGAATATAAATGCAGATGGCTCTTACTGGAAACTTGAGCAGTACCCTAAAACCACATGGGTTGCTGCAAAGGAACTTTCAGCAGATCCATCCAATTTATCTGGCTTCACTTGTGCTAACCCCATTAACATTGATGAATCCTTTGATGCAAACTATAAACTGTTTAAGAATCAGAATCGTGAAGTGTTTGCCAGGTACATTGGTACTAACTGCAGGAATGGACCGCCTATGAAGAAGATCTGGGTTCCGAAAAAGTGTCTGGAAAATCTTCCTGTGAATGTGTTCATGACACCTCACTTAAAGAAGACAAACCTCAGACCAAAGGCTTCATACAAACAGAGGACTCACCTGAGTCACACTAACGCAAATGTTTTGCAGGGAAATCATACTCAGGCATATGAAAATGAGAACGGTTCTTCGAATCGTCATGTTCATATGACGAAAAATTATTCTGCTTATTCCTATGAGTATTATTGTCCACCTGCTAGACTGTTTGCTAAGGCTTCAAAGCCAAAATTCTCAGATGCTGCACTTAGACTTATTGCTTCTAAGCCACCCTTGAAGATGTGGGTGGTTAAGAAAGCTTAACTCTCTTTTGCAGGGAAAGGTCTCCAACAGAAAAACAAAATCTTCTGACGCTATTGCTGGGGACCTTAAAAATCTTGTGGGGCGCAAGATAAAATGCCCAAATGGCATCGTTATGTACCTCGTTCCTGAATCGCATGCTACTTTCCCTATTAGTTCTAATCTGGATCTAAGTTTTCATAACCCACTGGTTCGTCAAATGTTTATGCTTCACAATTCTCTTTGTGAAGCCTATCCCCCTAACTGCACTGTAGGGTACGACACCAGCGACTTCAAAGTCTTCAGAATGGATTATTGACAGTGGGTGTACAAATCACATGACTGGCAAAAGAAGCCTTCTTATGGACTCAACATTACGTCCATCCGACAAGAGCCACATCACATTTGCTGACACTGGTACAAGTAAGGTATTGGGTCTAGGTAGAGTTGCAATCTCAAAGGATCAACACATGGATAAAGTCATGCTTGTTGAATCCCTTGGCTTCAACTTAATGTCTGTCTCAATGCTTTGCGATTTGAATATGATCGTAATGTTTGGAAAATATCGTTGCCTGGTACTAATGGAATCTGACAAGTCTCTAGTGTTTGAAGGGTATCAGAAAGGTGATTTGTACATGGTAGATTTCTTAGCAGGACCACAACTTGCAGTATGTCTTCTTGCAAAAGCTTCAGAATGCTGGCTTTGGCATCGGAGGCTTGGGCATGCTGGCATGAGGAACCTCCACACCCTTGCGAAGAAGAAGCATGTCATAGGCATCGAGGGCGTCAAGTTCAAGAAAGATCACTTATGCGGTGCCTGTGAAGCAGGGAAGATGACAAGGGCAAAACATCCTTCGAAGACAATCATGACTACTACTCAACTCTTCGAACTACTCCACATGGATCTTTTCGGTCCCACTCACTACTCAACCTTTGCTACTACTGCTTGCCTCTATGGCTTCGTGATTGTTGATGATTACTCTAGATATACTTGGGTGCACATAATCCTTTACAAGACTGAAGTGCAGGATGTCTTCAGACGCTTCGCCAATCGAGCTATGAACAATTTTGGCGCCAAGATAAAGCACATAAGAAGTGACAATGGCACTGAATTCAAGAACACTGGCCTTGACACATATCTTCATACCTTGGGCATCACACATGAATTCTCAGCTCCGTACACGCCACAGCAGAATGGCGTCGTCGAACGCAACAACAGAACACTCATTGAGATGGCCAGAACAATGCTAGATGAATACAAGACTCCAAGAAAATTCTGGACTGAAGCCATTGACACTGCATTCCATACAATCAATCGTGTTTATCTTCACAAGCTTCTGAACAAGACATCTTATGAACTCCTAACTGGCAAGAAGCCAAATGTCAGTTACTTCAGAGTATTTGGCGCAAAGTGCTGGATCAAGGACCCACACCACACCTCAAAGTTTGCACCAAAAGCACATGAGGGCTCTATGCTAGGATATGGAAAGGATTCACACTCCTACAGAGTCTTCAATCTCTTCCATTACAAAGTGGTTGAAACAGTGGATGTGCGGTTTGATGAGACAAATGGTTCACAAAGAGAGCAACTGCCAAATGTGCTAGATGAAGTTCCAGCTAGTGAATCAATCAAGCTTATGGGAACTGGAGAGGTTATACCTTCTGAAGCTCATCCTGAAGAAGAACTTATCATCTCAGCACCTGATCAACATGAAGACAATGCTCAGCCTGAAGACATTCCTCCCAACAACAACGCAGATCAGCAAGAGCAAAGTCTTCGCCCTGTACATCCTCGTGTTGCAAATGAAGTGCAGATTGACAGAATAATTGACAGCATCAATGCACCTGGTCCACTAACTCGTTCAAGGGCAACTCAGCTAGCAAACTTCTGTGGGCACTTCGCTTTCGTCTTAATATCAGAACCCAAGAAAGTTGAAGAAGCCTTCATGGAACCTGAATGGATTCAAGCAATGCAAGAAGAGCTTCAACAGTTTGAGCTGAATAATGTATGGGAACTGGTTAAGCGTCCTGATCCACGGAAGCACAACATAATAGGCACCAAATGGATATACCGCAACAAGCAAGATGAGCATGGTCAAGTTGTCAGAAACAAAGCTCGTCTCGTTGCTCAAGGATATACTCAAGTGGAGGGCATTGACTTCGATGAAACATTTGCTCCTGTGGCAAGGCTTGAAGCTATACGCATACTGCTGGCTTATGCAAATCATCATAACATACTTCTATATCAAATGGATGTGAAAAGTGCCTTTCTCAATGGCAAGATTGAAGAAGAAGTGTATGTTGCACAACCGCCTGGCTTTGAAAATCCAAAACATCCTGACATGGTATACAAGCTCAACAAGGCACTGTATGGCCTCAAACAAGCCCCAAGGGCCTGGTATGACACACTCAAATACTTCCTGAAGAGCAAAAGCTTCATACCTTGTTCCCTGGATCCCACTCTCTTCACGAAGACATATGATGGTGAACTGTTTGTGTGCCAAATATATGTGGATGACATTATCTTCGGCTGCACCAACCAGAAGTACAGTGAAGAGTTTGGATATATGATGCAAGAGCAATATCAGATGTCCATGATGGGGGAGCTAAAGTTCTTCCTTGGTCTTCAAATACGACAACAACGCAATGGCATCTTCATATCTCAAGAGAAGTATCTCAAAGATTGCCTGAAGAAGTTCGGTATGCAAGACTGCAAAGGCTTCACAACACCAATGCCAGCCAAACATCATCTAGGTCCTGATGACAATGGTAAAGAGTTCGATCAAAAGGTATACCGCTCCATGATTGGTTCCTTGCTTTATTTATGTGAATCTAGGCCAGATATCATGCTTAGTGTTTGCATGTGTGCTCGATTTCAAGCGGCACCAAAGGAGTCACATCACTTAGCTGTGAAGCGAATTCTTCGATATTTGGCTCACACCCCAACTCTAGGATTATGGTATCCAAAGAGCTCAGAGTTTGATTTGGTTGGATTTTCGGATGCTGGTTATGCTGGCGACAAAGTTGATCGCAAGTCTACATCAGGCACATGTCATTTTCTGGGATGATCACTTGTATGTTGGTCTTCAAAGAAGCAGAACTGTGTATCTCTCTCCACTGCTGAATCTGAATACATTGCTGCTGGATCTTGCTGCGCTCAGCTTCTGTGGATGAAGCAAACACTCAAGGACTATGGCATTCATGTGAAGCAAGTGCCACTTTACTGCGACAACGAAAGCGCCATCAAGATTGCCAACAACCCAGTTCAGCACTCGAAGACAAAGCACATTGAAATTCGCCATCACTTTCTCAGAGATCATGTTGTGAAGGAAGACATTGATATCATACACGTCAACTCTGAAGAGCAATTGGTGGATATCTTCACCAAGCCCTTGGATGAGAAGAGATTTTGCAAGTTACGGTGTGAGCTAAATATCTTGGAATCCTCAAATGTCCTGTGATCAGGCACACATCCTAACACTTATGCATATTGATGAATTAGATGTGCAACACACAAAGTAAAGTATATCTTCATTCAATGAAGACATACATTCTAAGTGTGAATACATTAATGTGGAATTTGACATCAGAGCGCCACGATAATTGTGCGCTGTGTCTGGGTCTAATACTTCCTATACGGTGGGTAACGCCACCACCAAACGTTCTATTTTGAAGTGTCTCACCCATGGCGTTACCTTGCAATATCTTCACATTTGATTGTCTTCACATTTGGTTTGGCTTCGAACATGTCTTCATGATTATCTTCACTATGTTGCTTGTATATATATATATATATATATACTAGTGCTCTGTCCTCTACAGCATTCACTTATAGCTATGGCTTCGTGTTGAATCTTTTGAGCTAAGTGAATGTGATCGGACCCCAAACTTCTCTATGCTTTCTATCTTAGACTCTATCTCTCTAAGTCATATGCATTCTGTTGAAACTGTCGAATGTCTTCACTGCGTCCTTGTTAGCTGAAGATATAGAGACAACCATAAAGTCCGTTTTTAATGCTCATTCCTCCACATAAAATCCGGAGAAGCAGGAACGACCACCCGACAATCCAGGCGTGCGTGGGATGTGGAACTGCCCCCAAAATACCGCATGATGGCCACGTACTACTCAAATGCGAATCGCCAGGGGCACATGAGTAATAGCACAGTGCCGCCCCTGCGCCTATAAGTTCACACTTACCGCGGTCATTATCTCCTTCTTCCACCCTCGCATGAACCCTAGCGCCACCGCTAGCACTCGACGACGCCAGAGACGAAGCGCTTCACTGCCGCAACCTCTCCAACGCCGTCCTCACGCCGACCGCGGACATCGTCCTCTCCGCCGTCGCCGTAGGTGTTTTCCGTCGCCAAGTTAGGGCACGAAGGACTGAACTGCTCGGCATCATCTCCCTTCCGTCTAGCAGTTCCAGTGTGGTAAATAAAACTTCTTTTTATAGCCTCTTTTGATCTCATGGTTCTGTCACTTTCTATCATAAGAAGTTTCTCTTCACACTAGTTAAATCTCTCGCTGCATCTCATAACATGCCTAGTATATTCACTTGTGCTTCATAAAGCAGTTAGATTCCTCACTTGTACTGATCTGTGGGTTCGTACAAATCTGGAACCAACTTCTTATCTATGAGTGAATGTCTTCGCACGATGAGGTCAATGTCTTCTACACTGATTAATCTTCAAAACCTTCTGAGAATGCATATGACCTCTTCCCCTTCCCTCGCACCTTAATGCTGTCACAGGTACATGTCCGTGGGATAATCCTTTGGTTCTCATAGTCTGCATTCATTTGCAGAATTCCTACTGCATCACATAAACTCTCCCGAAGCCAGTTCCTGTTGGTCCAAAAAAAGACAGCCTTTGAAGCCATTGAAAGTTTTGAAGCCTTTCAAGTTAAAGTTTATGGCTCAAGGCCTTTCAAGTTAAAGCAGCAGCAAGAAAGGGGGGCAGACAGAGACGTGAGGGAACTTCCAAGGATCTGCCTGAAGACTTGGCAAAAATGTACAAAACAGATCCAGAAGAGAGCTATGGGCAGCGCAAGACCCGAATCCAATGGATTCGACGCTATTGGGCAGAACAGTGGTTCAAATACCGCTTCGTCACCCAGGAGTATGCTGAAAAGAATGCTATCAAGAGCCCATGGGGGGATATCTTATACAAGAACCTTGTGCCCAGGACCAGAGATGAAGCCATTGCTCAAGGCTTCTACCCATGCATGGTTCGAGGACCATAGCCTGATGATGCACATCCGTCGTCACTTCTCTGGTGTTGTGACGACAATCTCTTCAAGCGCAACTTTCAGTTTGCCCAACAGTCAGCAAAGCTAAACAAGAAGAAATTTGGGCTTGACGTCAACCCTGGTCCCTCCTCACCAAGGGCAGATGGCACACGCGACGCCGAACCCAATATCATCGGTCCGTTTGCCAATCTTGAGGGCCTGATCACTCACATCTTAGTCCAAGGGACTACCGTAAATGACCCTCCAGCTGACTCTGAGTCTGATGAAGCTCCTGCTGTGCCGAAGCCAAAGCAGACGAAGAAACCAAAAGCTTCAAAGCCGGCACCTGCCTCAAAAATCTCAAGGGCGAAGCCATTGAAAACTGCACCTCCTGAAGTCAGTGTGCAGTCTGAAGACGTATCCCGCGTCTCTAAGCACCGGAAAGAAAAGGAGCCCCAGCCACAAACCGGCAAAGAGCTCACTGCTGCTGCCATTCTGCGCAGCGAAGCCATTGATCTATCAAGCGATGAAGATCTAGGAGATGACGCTCTAGAGCAGCTTATCAAAAGCAAAGAAGAAGCTGAAATCTTCAACAATCTGCCTCTCTTTGATGTCGCCATCATCCACAGCTTCATCGATGAGTGGTTTGACTCACCAGACATAAGCTTCAATGATCTGCAGCTGCCTGTTGGACTCAGCGTCGCCTTCCAAGGCGCAATTGCTTCAGAACTGGCCATTGCTCAGCGCATTGTTGAGCTAAAGCAGAAAATTGATCACGAAAAGGCTCAGTTCAAGAAGCACATGGCCAGCCTCAGCGTGCAGGAAGTGAGGAGCTTCAAAATCATGCTGCATGAGCTCAAAGAAAACTTTCTGAAGAAGCGTGCTGAAGCTCAGGGCTCACGTGAAAGGATGAAGTCTTTGGCAGAAAAATGTGTTCAAGCCTACAACGAGGCTGAAAAGCGCAAGGCACTTGGGCGTCCTGGCATCGACCCCAAGATGGCCGCAAAGAAGAAGAAGCAGCCTGCTGTGAATGAACCAGAGGCATCAAGACAAGAAGCTATTCCGATTGTCTTCCCAACCGCCATGACTGGCTCGAAGCCAAAGAGCCGGTCAACCGCTTCTGAGCTTAAGAAGACACGGAATGCAAAGGCTGAAGCCAGAAAAAGGAAGAGCTCTGAAGCCTCTCCTACTGCCCCCAGCAAAAAGAAGCGCAAGACCAAGAAATCTAGGGCTGCTCCCACAGAGCCCTTGATGGTTGAACCCCTTTCTGTCATTCACCCCAATGCAGAAAGACGACTGACAGTTCATGAGCCTGCTCCCACAGAGGCTCCTGACGCTGAAGATATTCCAGCAGCCGACCCAATAGCTGCTGAAGACATTGGTCATCAGGACAATGTGCAAGATGATGCAGCCCTTCCTCAGCTTGAAACAAGCGAACTCATCAGTATTGGTTGTCCTCTGACGCCAATGGCACAAGATGAGTCATGGGCGGATCGCCTCAGGAGGAAGAAGACATTGAGGCCCAGCCCACTCCAACCCCACAAGCGTCGTCTGTGTTCCGTAGGGTTCGCAAAGGTCCAAGGCCTCAAGTCCATACTGCAGAAATTCCGGCTGCATCAGCTGAAGACAATGAAGAAGCTCCACCATAACCCACTTCCCCGCTCCATCAAGATGCAGTTCTCCAGGAGAACGTGCCAGAGGTTGTCCCTCCAACTACACGAGCGGAGGAAGAAAATGTTGCGGCTGCCACCACAAACACTGCAGCCAATGTGGAGCCCACCCCACCAAATGCTTTAGCGGACAGCGAAGCTACTGAGCCAGACGCTTCTGTTCCTGAGTGTGCTGCAGGTCCACAGTTTGATTATCACATTGAGCACAGGCCTCATGTCCAGAAGCCAGTCCCACGGCTTCCAAGGTTTCCAGGTCCTGCATCAGCACCTGGCTCCTTTGATATTAACAGCTTCAAGGCAGATAATACATTTTTCAATAGCTCCAAGAACCCCTATTCAAGGGAAAGGATTGTATCAGACAGGTTCTGGAGCTATTCTCAGCGCAGCTATTATTCATGCATCTTATACAACCAAGGTCGCATCTTTCCACACAAGCGCCTTGATGTTGAAGCCATTGCTGGTCTGCCATGTCTTGAGGAAGCTTTGGATTGCTTCAAGCAAGTGGGTCTGCTGCCGTTTGTGACTGATGAAGAGCACTGGAATGAAGAGCTTCTGCTTCAGTTCAATGCCACTCTTCATATAAAAGGATACAACAGAGATCCGAAGACTTGGGTCCTGGAGTGGATGACCGGCAACGTCCATCAGGAAGCCAATGCATTTGATATCATTGAGCTCACCGGCCTGCCAACTCCAGGCGAATTCTTCGAGGAAGGCTGTCAACTACATTCTGAAGCTATTGAGAGCATATTCCAGAGGCCTGAACCCAATATGAGTCAGATGCTCTCAATGACGAAGCCATTGCCTCAGGATGCACCCTATCCAACTGAGTTCTTCATTGAAGACCTAGAGTACCTGCCCAGGACCATATATCACATCATCCGGCGGACTCTCTGGCCCATTAAGGGACACTCACCACATGCCAAGATCGAGGGTGCAATGAAGACTCTCATATTCTATATCATACATGGCAAATGCTTCAACACACAGGATCTCTTCATACGCCAACTTGCAGCGTCAGGCTCAGAATTATTTGGTTTGAAGTTCTATGCTCCTTGGGTGATGAGGCTAATCAAACTGCACTCTGCGATCTTGTATCAGCCCACTGCCCGAAACCATCGGATCTTCTTGCCAGATGTGGATATCTCTGCTGAAGCAATATACCCTGAGCCTGCCAAGCAACCGATAAGTCTTCAAAATGCAGAACACCAGAGCTTCACGCAGAATGTTGAAGGTGTTGAAGCCATATCCAGGGTATATCCGTTGGCTGGCACTACACGTGCACCAGTATCTACTGAAGCCACAGACAACACAAATGCTCCAAGACCCAAGAAGCGTGCTCGTGTCCTCACTGACCGAGATCTTCTTGTGGCCCTTCACCAAAAGCAAGATAGGCATCATGACTGGCTAAAACGTCAGATGAAGAGCCTCTTGGTGGATGTCAATCGTCTTCGAAACCTTGCCACCAAGAATGCCTTTGTTACACACGAAACCTGCCATCGTACATGGAAAGGACTCTCAATGATATGTACTGAAGCTGAACTTGAAGAGGATGGCTTCGCAGAGCGTTTCAAGTTTGACACCACCCCTCCTAGAAGGGCTGTGATGCGCAACACACCATCACTAGAAGACTCTGAGTTCTCTTCATCTGCTGCCACAGTTACTGCAAGGATCATTGATGAAGACAACGATGCTACATCACCACCATCTGCTTCAGCACATCCCAGCTCTACACCGCCAAACAACTCCACCGACCCTGCTGCGCCTGGAACGCATAGCAAACTCTATGTCTTCAAACCTTTTTGGTCATTATTGACAAAAAGGGGAGAAGCGTATGATGTTTATAGTCTTCAAGCGGGTCAATATGGGCGGGTGCCTTAAGTTTTGTCATATTTTGCTTCGTGTTTACAACTCTTGTCTTTGCTTCATTTGGTTCTTTGAGTTGTAAACACTAAAACTCAATGGTCGTCTGCTACTGTTTGCCACTCTGTTTGCAAAGATAAATTCCGCATCTGTGACGATAAATTCCGCACTTATCTCATTTTGCAGACGTCCATTTTCCATTATGCATGTCATTATCTTCATATACTTTCACATGCATAGTAGATTGTCATCATAAGCTGAAGAGGATCTCCCCAAGTACAACCTGCCATGTGCATTTGCATCCCAAAAGCAAATTAACTTATATGCACATCTTCAGGGGGAGCCTTTGCAACTTATGAAGACAATTCCCTATCCTTTACAAACTTCACACATTATATTCCCCGTTGAAAAATTCAACTAGTTTGTCATCAATCACCAAAAAGGGGGAGATTGTAAGTGCATCTAGTGCCACCCCTAGTTGGTTTTGGAGTATTGACGACAAACCTAGTTGAGGGACTAATGTGTTTGTGAGAATTGCAGGAAAACACAGGTAGAAGTCCCTCATTGATTTGGTTTTACTACCAGAGATGACCCCTAAAAATGTATGAAGACATTGAAGACAAAGGTAGTTTATGAAGATATTCACATTGAAGACTATGACAGAAGAAGACACGTTATGAAGCCTATGGAGCTCGAAGACTTAGATCTTTCGTAGTTCTTCTTCTTTTGTGTTGAGTCATAGGAACCACCGTACTGTTAAGTGGGGTCCAGGAGAACCAGTCAGAATGACTGAAGTGATGCCTAAATCAAAAACCTATGTCTTCGAGCGAAGACAACGAGAGCGAATCTTGTCCAGAGCCGGACAAGTCAGCTTTGCTTGTAGCCCAAGCAAAGTTGCCATGAGAGTTTGAAATCTGACCGTTGAGACACGTGTCAGTTCCTTAGTGACCCAGGGTCATTTCGGACAAATCAGGTCGGGTTGCCAAGTGGCTATAAATAGCCCACCCCCACAACCATAAACGGTTGGCTGCTCAGATTTCAGTGCACGGCTTTTGTCGTTTGAGAGCAACCCACCTCGAAGCCTTTGAGAGAAAATTCCTAGTGAGGAGAAAGCCCTAACCACCCAGAGCCAGAGTAAATTGGGCATCACTTAAGTCTTCTTGTCTGTGTGATCTGAAGACTTATTACACTTGAGGACTGTGAATCCTTCAGACGGTTAGGCGTCGCGTTCAGAGCATCCAAGAGACATTGTGGATTGCCAGTGAATGAAGTTTGTGAAGTTTTTGGGAGTCTACCTTGAAGACTTACCGGAGTGATTGGGCGAGGACTAAGTGACCTTAGCTCAAGGAGAATATGGTGAGGACTTGGTGTCCTGGACTGTGTGTTCAGGACTGGGTGTCCGGGACTGTGTGTCCTAAGGTTTAAATACCTAGCCGCTCCAACCAGACGTACAGTTGTCACAGCAACTGGAACTGGTCCAACATATCATTGTCTTCAACGAGTCACTGGTTTCATCTTCACTTCCTTTTCTTACTGTTACACATTGTGAAGCCATTGCTTGCTTGCTTTATCTTTTGTCTTCACAACGTGAATGTATGAACTGTTTGGCTTCATAACTTCTTCCTACCTGATCCTTATTACACTTTAGTTGTTTGTCATTGTGCTTTCACTCTACTGAATACATGACCATGGCTGACCTAGTGTAATCTAACTTCCGCTGCATAGTAAAAGGCTTAATCTTCGTTGTTTGTCTTCATAACTCTCACGTTTTGAAGACTTTCATAAAAATCGCCTATTCACCCCCCCTCTAGTCGACATAACGCACTTTCACAATCCCTACTCACTCACATTGATATCTATTGATGGGAATCTCCATAGCCCGTTGATACTGAAGGAAATACGCCCTAGAGGCAATAATAAAGTTATTATTTATTTCCTTATATCATGATAAATGTTTATTATTCATGGTAGAATAGTATTAACCGGAAACATAATACATGTGTGAATACATAGACAAACAGAGTGTCACTAGTATGCCTCTACTTGACTAGCTCGTTGATCAATGATGGTTATGTTTCCTAACCATAGACATGAGTTGTCATTTGATTAATGGGATCACATCATTAGGAGAATGATGTGATTGACTTGACCCATTCCATTAGCATAGCACTTGATCGTTTAGTTTGTTGCTATTGCTTTCTTCATGACTTATACATGTTCCTATGACTATGAGATTATGCAACTCCCGTTTACCGGAGGAACACTTTGTGTGCCACCAAACGTCACAAATTAACTGGGTGATTATAAAGGTTCTCTATAGGTGTCTCCAAAGGTACTTGTTGGGTTGGCGTATTTCGAGATTACGATTTGTCACTCCGATTGTCGGAGAGGTATCTCTGGGCCCACTCGGTAATGCACATCACTATAAGCCTTGCAAGCATGGCAACTAATGAGTTAGTTGCGGGATGATGTATTACGGAACGAGTAAAGAGACTTGTCGGTAACGAGATTGAACTAGGTATTGAGATACCGACGATCGAATCTCGGGCAAGTAACATACCGATGACAAAGGGAACAACGTATGTTGTTATGTGGTCTGACCGATAAAGATCTTCGTAGAATATGTAGGAGCCAATTTGGGCATCTAGGTCCCGCTATTGGTTATTGACCAGAGAGGTGTCTCGGTCATGTCTACATAGTTCTCGAACCCGTAGGGTCCGCACGCTTAATGTTAGTTGACGATATAGTACTATGAGTTATGTATATTGGTGACCGAATTTTGTTCGGAGTCCGGGATGAGATCACGGACATGACGAGGAACTCCGGAATGGTCCGAAGATAAAGTTTGATATATGGGATAGTAGTGTTTGATCTCCGGAAGGGTTCCGGAATTCACCGGAAGGGGTTCTGGATGTTTCCCGAAATGTTTGGGCACGAGAACACTTTATCTGGGCCAAAGGGGAAAGCCCACGTGGAAAGTGCAAAAGGAAGTTTTGCGGAGACTAGAGGCTAGACGCCAGGAACCTTGGCGTCTAGAGGGTAGACGCCGGGAACCCTGGCGTCTAGCCCTGGAGTCCGAGAAGGACTCTTGCCTTTCGGGTGAAACCGACTTTGAGGAGGCTTTTACTCCAAGTTTCGACCCCAGGGCTCAACATATAAATAGAGGGGTAGGGCTAGCACCAAAGAGACATCAAGAAACACCAAGCTGTGTGCCGGCAACCCCGTCCCCTCTAGTTTATCCTCCATTATAGTTTTCGTAGTGCTTAGGCGAAGCCCTGCGGAGATTGTTCTTCACCAACACCGTCACCACGCCGTCATGCTGCTGGAACTCATCTACTACTTCGCACCTCTTGCTGGATCGAGAAGGCGAGGACGTCTCCGAGCCGAACGTGTGCAGAACTCGGAGGTGTCGTGCTTTCGGTACTTGGATCAGACGGACGTGAAGACGTACGACTACATCAACCGCGTTGATATAATGCTTCCACGAACGGTCTACGAGGGTATGTAGACAAAACTCTCCCCTCTCGTTGTTATGCATCACCATGATCTCGCGTGTGCGTAGGAATTTTTTTGAAATTACTACGTTCCCCAACAGTGGCATCCGAGCCTAGGTTTTATGTGTTGATGTTATTCACGAGTAGAACACAAGTGAGTTGTGGGCGATATAAGTCATACTGCTTACCAGCATGTCATACTTTGGTTCGGCGGTATTGTTGGATGAAGCGGCCCGGACCGACATTACGCGTGCGCTTACGCGAGACTGGTTCTATCGACGTGCTTTGCACACAGGTGGCTGGCGGGTGTCAGTTTCTCCAACTTTAGTTGAACCGAGTGTGGCTATGCCCGGTCCTTGAGAAGGTTAAAATAGCACTAACTTGACAAACTATCGTTGTGGTTTTAATACGTAGGTAAGAACGGTTCTTGCTCAGCCTGTAGCAGCCACGTAAAAACTTGCAACAACAAAGCAGAGGACGTCTAACTTGTTTTTGCAGGGCATGTTGTGATGTGATATGGTCAAGATGTGATGAGATATAAGTTATTGTATAAGATGATCATGTTTTGTTGAAGTTATCGGCAACTGGCAGAAGCCTTATGGTTGTCTCTTTATTGCATAAGATGCAAGAGCCAAATAATTGCTTTACTTTATCAGTATGCGATAGAAATAGTTGCAAGAGCAATAGTTGGCGAGACGACCATGTAACGACACATTGATATAGATCAAGATGATGGAGATCATGGTGTCATGCCGGTGACGATGGAAATCATGACGATGCTTTGGAGATGGAGATCAAACGCACAAGATGATGATGGCCATATCATGTCACATATTTTGATTGCCTGTGATGTTTATCTTTTATACATCTTACTTTCCTTAGTTACGACGGTAGCATTATAAGATGATCTCTCACTAAATTTCAAGATAGAAGTGTTCTCCCTGAGTATGCACCGTTGCCAAAGTTTGTCGTTCCCAGACACCAGGTGCTGATCGGATGTGATAAGCTCTACGTCCATCTACAACGGGTGCAAGCCAGTTTTGCACACGCAGAAATACTCGGGTTAAACTTGACGAGCCTAGCATATGCAGATATGGCCTCGGAACAATGGAGACCGAAAGGTCGAGCGTGAATCATATAGTAGATATGATCAACATAATGATGTTCACCATTGAAAACTACTCCATTTCACATGATGATCGGTTATGGTTTAGTTGATATGGATCACGTGATCACTTAGAAGATTAGAGGGATGTCTGTCTAAGTGGGAGTTCTTAAGTAATATGATTAATTGAACTTAAATTTATCATGAACTTAGTCCTGGTAGTATTAGCATATCAATGTTGTAGATCAATAGCTTGCATTTAGCTCCCCTGTTTTATTTTTGATATGTTTCTAGAGAAATCTAAGTTGAAAAATGTTAGTAGCAATGATGCGGATTGGATCCGTGATCTGAGGATTATCCTCAGTGCTGCACAGAAGAATTATGTCCTTGATGCACCGCTAGGTGACAGACCTATTGCAGGAGTAGATGCAGACGTTCTGAACGTTTGGCTAGCTCAATATGATGACTACTTGATAGTTTAGTGCACCATGCTTAACGTCTTAGAATCGGGACTTCAAAGACGTTTTGAACGTCACGGAACATATGAGATGTTCCAGGAGTTGAAGTTAATATTTCAAGCAAATACCCAAATTGAGAGATATGAAGTCTCCAACAAGTTCTATAGCTAAAATATGGAAGAGAATAGCTCAAGCAGTGAGCATGTGCTCAGATTGTCTGGGTACTACAATCGCTTGAATCAAGTGGGATTTAATCTTCCAGATAAAATAGTGATTGAAACAATTCTCTAGTCACCATCACCAAGATAGTAGAACTTCATGATGAACTATAATATGCAAGGGATAACGGAAACGATTCCCAAGATCTTCGTGATGCTGAAATCGACGAAGGTAGAAATCAAGAAAAGCATCAAGTGTTGATGGTAAACAAAACCATTAGTTTCAAGTAAAGGGACAAAGGGAAGAAAGGGGAACTTCAAGAAGAATAGCAAGCAAGTTGCTGCTCAAGTGAAAAACCCAAGTCTGGACCTAAGCCTGAAACTGAGTGCTTCTACTGCAAAGGGACTGGTCACTGGAAGCGGAACTACCCCAAGTAATTAGTGGATAAGAAGAATGGAGAAGTGAACAAAGCTATATTTGATATATATGTTATTGATGTGTACTTTACTAGTGTTTATAGCAACCCCTTGGTATTTGATACTGGTTCAGTTGCTAAGAGTAGTAACTCGAAATGGGAGTTGCGAAATAAACACACACTAGTTAAGGGTGAAGTGACGAAGTGTGTTGGAAGTGGTTCCAAGATTGATATGATCATCATCGCACACTCCCTATACTTTCGGGATTAGTGTTGAACCTAAATAAATGTTATTTGGTGTTTGCGTTGAGCATAAATATGATTGAATCATGTTTATTGCAATAAAGTTATTCATGTAAATTAGAGAATAATTGTTGTTCTGTTTACATGAATAAAACCTTCTATGGTCATACACCCAATAAAAATGGTTTGTTGGATCTCGATCGTGGTGATACACATTTTCATAATATTGAAGCCAAAAGATGCAAAGTTAATAATGATAGTGCAACTTATTTATGGCACTACCGTTTAGGTCATATTGGTGTAAAGCGCATGAAGAAAATCCATGCTGATGGGCTTTTGGAATCACTTGATTATGAATCAGTTGATGCTTGCGAACCATGCCTCATGGGCAAGATGACTAAGACTCCATTCTCTGAAACAATGGAGCGAGCAACAAACTTGATTGGAAATAATACATACTGATGTATGCAATCCAATGAGTGTTGAGGCTCGCGGCGGGTATCGTTATTTTCCGACCTTCACAGATGATGTGAGCAGATATGGGTATATCTACTTGATGAAACACAAGTCTGAAACATTTGAAAAGTTCAAAGAATTTCAGAGTGAAGTGGAGAATCATCGTAACAAAAATAAAAGTTTCTACGATATGATCGCAAAAGTAAAATATTTGAGTTACGAGTTTGGCCTTCAGTTAAAACAATGTGAAATAGTTTCACTACTCACGCCACCTAGAACACCATAGTGTAATGGTGTGTCCGAACGTCGTAACCGTGCTTTATTAGATATGGTGCGATCTATGATGTATCTTACCAATTACCACTATAGTTTTGAGGTTATGCATTAGAGACAGCTACATTCACGTTAAATAGGGCACCATCTAAATCCGTTGAGACGACACCCTATGAACTATGGCTTGGCAAGAAACCTAAGCTGTCGTTTCTTAAAGTTTGAGGTTGCAATGCTTATGTGAAAAAGTTTCAACCTGATAAGCTCAAACCCAAATCGGAGAAGTGCGTCTTCATAGGATACCCAAAAGAAAATGTTGGGTACTCCTTCTATCACAGATCCGAAGGCAAGATATTCGTTGCTGAGAATGGATCCTTTCTAGAGAAGGAGTTTCTCTCAAAAGAAGTGAGTGGGAGTAAAGTAGAACTTGATGAGGTAACTGTACCTGCTCCCTTATTGGAAAGTAGTTCATCACAGAAATCTATTCCTGTGACTAGTACACCAATTAGTGAGGAAGCTAATGATGAAGATCATGTAACTTCAGATCAAGTTACTACCGAAACCTCGTAGGTAAACCAGAGTGAGATCCGCACTAGAGTGGTACCGTAATCCTGTTCTAGAGGTCATGTTACTTGACCATGACGAACCTATGAACTATGAGGAAGCGATGATGAGCCCAGATTCCACGAAATGGCTTGAGGCCATGATATCTGAGATGAGATCCATGTATGAGAACAAAGTATGGACTTTGATTGACTTGCCCATTGATCGACGAGCCATTGAGATTAAATGGATCTTCAAGAGGAAGACGGACACTGATAGTGGTGTTACTATCTACAAAGCTAGAATTGTCGCAAAAGGTTTTTGACAAGTTCAAGGTGTTGACTACAATGAGAGTTTCTCACTCGTATCTATGCTTAAGTCTGTCTTAATCATGTTAGCAATTGCCACATTTTATGAAATCTGGCAAATGGATCAACAAAACTACATTCCTTAATGGATTTATTAAAGAAGAGTTGTATATGATGCAACAAGAAAGTTTTGTCAATCCTAAAGGTGCTAACAAAATATGCAAGCTTCAATGATCCATCTATGGACTGCCGCAAGCATCTCGGAGTTGGAATATACGCATTGATAAGTTGATCAAAGCATATAGTTTTATCCAGACTTGTGGTGAAGCCTGTATTTACAAGAAAGTGAGTGGGAGCACTACAACATTTCTGATAAGTATATGTGAATGACATGTTGTTGATCGGAAATAATGTAGAATTATTCTGCAAAGCATAAAGGAGTGTTTGATAGGAGATTTTTCAAAGAAAAACCTCGGTGAAGCTGCTTACATATTAAGCATCAAGATCTATAGAGATAGATCAAAATGCTTGATAAGTTTTTTTTCAATGAGTACATACCTTGAAAAGATTTTGAAGTAGTTCAAAATGGAACAGTCAAAGAAGGAG
Source organism: Triticum urartu (assembly GCF_003073215.2). Taxonomy (NCBI): domain Eukaryota; kingdom Viridiplantae; phylum Streptophyta; class Magnoliopsida; order Poales; family Poaceae; genus Triticum; species Triticum urartu. The sequence goes on from NC_053023.1 coordinate 195,940,085, forward strand.
TTCTTGCCTGTGTTACACAGGTGTGAAGTTGAGTAAGACTCAAAACCCGACCACGGTAGAAGATAGAGAGAGAATGAAAGTCATTCCCTATGCCTCAGCCATAGGTTCTATAAAGTATGCCATGCTGTGTACCAGACCTATTGTATACCCTGCCCTGAGTTTGGCAAGGGAGTACAATAGTGATCTAGGAGTAGATCACTGGACATTGGTCAAAATAATCCTTAGTGGAATAAGGATATATTTCTCGATTATGGAGGTGACAAAAGGTTCATCGTAAAGGGTTACGTCGATGCATGTTTTGACACTGATCCAAATGACTCTAAGTCTCAATCTGGATACATATTTAAAGTGGGAGCAATTAGCTAGAGTAGCTCCATGCAGAGCATTGTTGACATAGAAATTTGCAAAATACTTACGGATTTGAATGTGGCAGACCCGTTGACTAAACTTCTCTCACAAGCAAAACATGATCACACCTCAGTACTCTTTGGGTGTTAATCACATAAGCGATGTGAACTAGATTATTGACTCTAGTAAACCCTTTGGGTGTTGGTCACATGTCGATGTGAACTATGGGTGTTAATCACATGGTGATGTGAACTATTGATGTTAAATCACATGGCGATGTGAACTAGATTATTGACTCTAGTGCAAGTGGGAGACCGAAGGAAATATGCCCTAGAGGCAATAATAAAGTTATTATTTATTTCCTTATATCATGATAAATGTTTATTATTCATGCTAGAATTGTATTAACCGGAAACATAATACATGTGTGAATACATAGACAAACAGAGTGTCACTAGTATGCCTCTACTTGACTAGCTCGTTGATCAAAGATGGTTATGTTTCCTAACCATAGACACGAGTTGTCATTTGATTAACGGGAACACATCATTAGGAGAATGATGTGATTGACTTGACCCATTCCGTTAGCATAGCACTTGATCGTTTAGTTTGTTGCTATTGCTTTCTTCATGACTTATACATGTTCCTATGACTATGAGATTATGCAACTCCCGTTTACAGGAGGAACACTTTGTGTGCCACCAAACGTCACAACGCAACTGGGTGATTATAAAGGTGCTCTACAGGTGTCTCCAAAGGTACTTGTTGGGTTGGCGTATTTCGAGATTAGGATTTGTCACTCCGATTGTCGGAGAGGTATCTCTGGGCCCACTCGGTAATGCACATCACTATAAGCCTTTCAAGCATTGCAACTAATGAGTTAGTTGCGGGATGATGTATTATGGAACGAGTAAAGAGACTTGCCGGTAACAAGATTGAACTAGGTATTGAGATACCGACGATTGAATCTCGGGCAAGTAACATACCGATGACAAAGGGAACAACGTATGTTGTTATGTGGTCTGACCGATAAAGATCTTCGTAGAATATGTAGGAGCCAATATGGGCATCCAGGTCCAGCTATTGGTTATTGACCAGAGAGGTGTCTCGGTCATGTATACATAGTTCTCAAACCCGTAGGGTCCGCACGCTTAACGTTCGTTGACGATATAGTATTATGAGTTATGTATGTTGGTGACCGAATGTTGTTCGGAGTCCGGGATGAGATCACGGACATGACGAGGAACTCCGGAATGGTCCGAAGATAAAGTTTGATATATGGGATAGTAGTGTTTGATCTCCGGAAGGGTTCCGGAATTCACCGGAAGGGGTTCTGGATGTTTCCCGAAATGTTTGGGCACGAGAACACTTTATCTGGGCCAAAGGGGAAAGCCCACGTGGAAAGTGCAAAAGGAAGTTTTGCGGAGACTAGAGGCTAGACGCCAGGAACCCTGGCGTCTAGAGGGTAGACGCCGGGAACCCTGGCGTCTAACCATGGAGTCCGAGAACGACGCTTGCCTTTCGGGTGAAACCGACTTTGAGGAGGCTTTTACTCCAAGTTTCGACCCCATGGCTCAACATATAAATAGAGGGGTAGGGCTAGCACCAAAGAGACATCAAGAAACACCAAGCCGTGTGCTGGCAACCCCGTCCCCTCTAGTTTATCCTCTGTTATAGTTTTCGTAGTGCTTAGGCGAAGCCCTGCGGAGATTGTTCTTCACCAACACCGTCACCACGCTGTCGTGCTAACGGAACTCATCTAGTACTTCGCCCCTCTTGCTGCATCGAGAAGGCGAGGACGTCACCGAGCCGAACGTGTGCAGAACTCGGAGGTGCCGTGCTTTCGATACTTGGATTGGTCGGACGTGAAGATGTACGACTACATCAACCGTGTTGATATAACACTTCCACGAATGGTCTACGAGGGTACATAGACAACACTCTCCCCTCTCGTTGCTATGCATCACCATGATCTTGCGTGTGCATAGGAATTTTTTTGAAATTACTACGTTCCCCAATAGATACGCCTAGTTGATGTGAGACTATCTTCTCCCTTTTTGTCTTCTCCACAACCACCACTCTATTCCACCTATAGTGTTATATCCATGTCTCACACTCATGTATTGCATGAAGATTGAAAAAGTTTTGAGCATGTCAAAAGTATGAAACAATTGCTTGGCTTGTCATCGGGGTTGTGCATGATTTAAATATTTTGTGTGGTGAAGATAGAGCATAGCCAAACTATATGATTTTGTAGGGATAACTTTCTTTAGCCATGTTATTTTGAGAAGACATAATTGCTTAGTTAGTATGCTTGAAATATTATTATTTTTATGTCAATATTAAAATTTTGTCTTGAATCTTTCGGATCTGAATATTCATACCACAATTAAGAAGAATTACATTAAAATTATGCCAAGTAGCACTCCGCATAAAAATTCTGTTTTTATCATTTACCTACTCAAGGACGAGCAGGAATTAAGCTTGGGGATGCTTGATATATCTCCAACGTATCTATAATTTTTTATTGCTCCATGCTATATTATCTACTGTTTTTGACATTATTGGGCTTTATTGTCCACTTTTATATTCTTTTTGGGACTAACCTACTAACCGGAGGCCCAACCCAGAATTGATGTTTTTTTTGCCTATTTTAGGGTTTCGAAGAAAAGGAATATCAAACAGAGTCCAAATGGAATGAAACCTTCGGGAACGTGATTTTCTCAACGAACAAGACCCGGGAGACTTGGACCCTACGTCAAGAAAGAAAATAGGAGGCCACGAGGTAGGGGGGCCCGCCCACCCCCACCAGGCACGCCCTCCACCCTCGTGGGCCCCCTGTTGCTCCACCGACGTACTCCTTCCTCCTATATATACCTACATACCCCCAAACGATCAGATACGGAGCCAAAAACCTAATTCCATCGCCACAACTTTCTGTATCCACAAGATCCCATCTTGGGTCCTGTTCTGGAGCTCCGCCGGAGGGGGCATCGATCACAGAGGGCTTCCACATCAACACCATAGCCCCTCCGATGAAGTGTGAGTAGTTTACCTCATACCTACGGGTCCATAGTTAGTAGCTAGATGGCTTCTTCTCTCTTTTGGATCTCAATACAATGTTCTCCCCCTCTCTTGTGGAGAACTATTCGATGTAATCTTCTTTTTGCGGTCTGTTTGTTGAGATCGATGAATTGTGGGTTTATGATCAAGTCAATCTATGAATAATATTTGAATCTTCTCTGAATTATTTTATGTATGATTGGTTATATTTGCAAGTCTCTTCGAATTATTAGTTTGGTTTGGCCTACTAGATTGATCTTTCTTGCAATGGGAGAAGTGCTTAGCTTTGGGTTCAATCTTGCAGTGTCCTTTCCCAGTGATAGTAGGGGCAGCAAGGCACGTATTGTATTGTTGCCATCGAGGATAATAAGATGGGGTTTTCTTCATATTGCATGAGTCTATCCCTATACATCATGACATCTTGCTTAAGGCGTTACTCTATTCTTAACTTAATACTCTAGATGCATGCTGGATAGCGGTCGATGAGTGGAGTAATAGTAGTAGATGCAGGCATGAGTCGGTCTACTTGTCTCGGATGTGATGCCTATATACATGATCATACCTAGATATTCTCATAACTATGCTCAATTCTGTCAAGTGCTCAACAGTAATTTGTTCACTCACCGTAGAATACTTACGCTCTCGAGAGAAGCCACTAGTGAAACCTATGGCCCCCGGGTCTATCTTCATCATATCAATCTCCTACTACTTAGTTATTGCCTTTGGTATTTACTTTGCCTTTATTTTACTTTGCATCTTTATCATAAAAATACCAAAAATATTATTTTATCATATCTATCAGATCTCACTCTCGTAAGTGGCCTTATAGGGATTGACAACCCCTATTTGTGTTGGTTGCGAGGATTTATTTGTTTTGTGTAGGTACGAGGGACTCGTGCGTGGCCTCCTACTGGATTGATACATTGGTTCTCAAAAACTGAGGGAAATACTTTCGCTACTTTTCTGCATCATCCCTTCCTCTTCGGGGAAAACCAACGCAGTGCTCAAGAGGTAGCAGTTGCTAGAGTGACAGAAGCTTAAACCCTAGTTTATGCATTGCTTCGTAAGGGGCTGATCTGGATCCATATGTTTCATGCTATGGTTAGGTTTACCTTAATACTTCTGTTGTAGTTGTGGATGCTTGCAATAGGGGTTAATCATAAGTGGTATGCTTGTCCAAGTAAGGACAGTACCCAAGCACCGGTCCACCCACATATCAAATTATCAAAGTACCGAACGCGAATCATATGATCATGATGAAAACTAGCTTGACGATAATTCCCATGTGTCCTCTGGAGCGCTTTCCTTCATATAAGAGTTTGTCCAGTCTTCTCCTTTGCTACAAAAAGGATTGGGCCATATTGCTGCACCTTATTTTCTTTTATTACTTGCTACTCGTTACAAATTACCTTATCACAAAACTATCTGTTCCCGATAATTTCAGTGCTTGCAGAGAATAACTTACTGAAAACTTCTTATCATTTCCTTCTGCTCCTCATTGGGTTCGACAATCTTACTTATCGAAAGGACCACGATAGATCCCCTACACTTGTTGGGTCATCAAGAATCTTTTCTGGCGCCGTTGCCGGGGAGTGAAGCGCCTTTGGTACGTGGAATTTGGTAATGAAAAATTTATATAGTGTGCTGAAATTTACGGTCACTTGTTACTATGGAACATAATCCTTTGAGGGGTTTGTTCGGGGTATCTTCACCTCATCCACACTACTAAGAAAAGCGCTATAGCTAATATGGACATTAATGGCGCACCATGTATGTGGTGCGCCACTGCTATATAGCAGTGGCGCACGAGATACAGGTGCGCCATTACTGTCCTCATTACTAATGGCGCGCCAGACACACGGTGCGCCATTTCTAACAATTTTTTCCTTCCAAAACTAGTAATGGCGCACGAAGGCACAGTGCGCCATTACTAGTTTCAACTAGTAATGGCACACCACACACTCTGTGCGCCACTACTAACAATTTTTTTTACTTTTTTTTCAAAACTAGTAATGGCGCAGCAGAGTACAATGCGCCATTACTAGTTCAAACTAGTAATGGCGCACCACAACCACGGTGCGCCACTACTAACAATTTTTTTTTTGCAAAACTAGTAACGGCGCACCATGTAACATGTGCGCCATTAGTAACCAGGGTTACTAATGGCGCATTATTCGGTGGTGCGCCATTGGTAACTAGAGAGCAGCTAGATATTTTGGACAGCCACCTACCACCCTCACATTCCCCACTTCATTCTCTCCACATCCTCCTCCAAGCTTGTCTCGGCTGCCTCCTCCTCCTCACCTCATTTTCACCATAGATTCACCCAAATTAAGTGGTTAAATTACCTTTTTTGATAGGTAAGTAAGGGAAAGCTTTCTTTATGTTGTAGATCTACTTTTTTCTCCCTCTAACAACGTGCACATGCACTTTTTATGGCCTAGATCTACGTATGTTTGTGGTGTTGCATATGTTTGTGCTTGTAGTTACCGGTATTTGAAATGTGATAGTTGCCAATATTTTGCCGGAATATTGATTCATTTCCATTTCGGTGAGAATTTGGCACTATGCATTCTTTTTTGTCCTATTTTAGGCAAAGTCATGCCAGATTTTTTTTGGTTCTAAAATATCATTTTGCTCTATCCCGCAGGCGACCATGGTCCACACGATGACCGAAGGCATTGTGAATAGGTTTTTGAGCTCCGCGAAGGCCGAGATGCTTAAAAAGAACGAGATGGAGATAAGATGTCCGTGTCGAAGATGCAAGCTGAGGAGCCTTATGGACCCGGATTCCGTACAGGTGCGGGACCACCTGCTCTTGCGTGGTTTCATGGATGGCTATCGGTGGCAAGGTGATGAAGATGATTATGAAGTCATCCATGGGGGGCGGGCAAGAAATGAGGAAGGGCAGCAAGACAACCACGGCGAGGGCGGGCGAGAAGACGAAGAATCTCCAGGACATGATCACGAAGTAGATGCAGTACACAGTCATCATGTAGAAGATGCCGGACATGATGATGAGGAAGATGCCGGAGCAGACGAAGGGCATGATCATGAAGATGAAGATGCTGGAGCATACGACGATGTACCATCGATGGGCTGGGTGCATGACCCTCATATCAAGAGCTGCTTCTCAAGCAGACGGATAACGCAAGAGCTGCCGCCCGAGAGAAAGCCAAGCTGGATCAACTGGAGATAGACGTGGTTACTCCATTGTATGAAGGATGCAGGCCCGAGGATACCCGCCTGAAAGTAACGCTCATGGCTCTAGAGATGAAGGTAAAACACAAAATGACCGACGCATGCTTCGACGAGAACATGTCATTCTAGCATGAACGTCTTCCCAAGGGGAACAAGTGCCCAACCAGTTTCGAGGAGGCGAAGAAAATCGTGTGTCCTCTGGAGGCGTCATTCTGGCGAACCCAAATAAGGATAAATTCCTCGTGCCTTACTTTACCAAGTAACTCATCCCCTCACCGCCCCGTGACATATGATTTCTTAGATTTCGATCATTCTTTTTTTCTAACATTTCGTGTTTTGTGCAGTGAGACACGTTGCACACTCATCTTCTTAAGCCTGAACTATTCCATGGCCATGTATTTCGACTCGGACCGTCAGTCGAATAAACACTACACAAATATCAAGAAAGTTCTTGATGATGTTCTCCCCGGCTACGCCAAATCTGGAGGCACCTTCAGGAGGCCAATTCTTAGGTACGGCAAGCATGTGTTCACCCACATAACGACGTTCCCCTGCGTCAAGCAGCCGCCTGGCGGTCAGAAGGATGCCTACTACGCCCTCCATCACATGCGGGCGATCGTACGGGACCATAATCAACTTCTGCTACCAAATAGTCTCAAAGATTGGGCCGCATGCTAGTCGGCAATCCAGGACGCGGACCTCAGACAAGAATTCTTTCGCATCCAGTCAGAGTTTGCGGAAATCATCCATCAAGATGTCCTTCGTACCTTGGGGCAGTTCTACCTCAGGTATCAACCGTCCAACAGTGAAATAGAAACAACGCTACAAATGCAGGCTGACAACGATCGCGATTTCATGACCATCATGAAAGACGGCGACTTCATCCACGCTCCGGTCCCTGAGTTGAGTCGAAAGTAGTGATGCTATGTAGTTCTGAAATATTGATTAGCTCATGTTGTAATGAAACTTTAATGAACTTGTATGTCTCTTTGGTTTGGATAGTCGTTCAACTTATATGTAATCGATGCTATTTATTAGTAGGACCATGAATCGTGCTATTAGTGTGTTGCTTTTCTCTTCCGATCCTTTTGTTGCATACTTATACATTGCTTATGTATTGTCTGTGAATTGCTACTAACGTTTTGTTTGTCTAGTGCATAGACATGCCGTTATATGTCGTGTACAAGGGTAAGGTTCCCGGAGTCTAGGACGACTGGGAGGAGTGTCGGATACAGGTTCACCGTTTCAGCGGTAACAGTTACAAAGGGTACACCACTAGGGCGGAGGCGGAAGCTAGATACACGCGCTATCTAGCGGGAGAGAGGAGAGAGCGGAGGAGGAACCAGATGCAGACCAGTTTCATCGCGATGATGCTCATTGTGATGACCGCATCTCTCTTCTATGTGATGGTAGTTTAGATGATCAATATCGACTTGTAATGTGAAGACAAACACGCTACTCGCGGTCTCAAGACTTGTAATGTTCTAACTTTGTTCGGTCTTTTGAATTCGGAGACTAATATGATGAATTGTATTCGGAGACTAATCTTCTATTTGTATTCGATAAATCTATTGTTTATATGTTGTGTTGTCTATATTCTGTGCAGTAATATATTTTGTAACCTGTGCAAATATCAGGAAAAAATCCTAATATTCATACTAGTGGCGTACCATACTGCACTTTAGTGGCGCACTGCAATAAACATACTAGTGGCGCTTTACCTAGAAGTGCGCAATTAGTAATTCAGAGCACAAGGTAAATATGGCCCCCCGGGGGTGCGCCATTAGTACTTGTTACTAGTGGCGTGTTAATAGTGGCGCACCTGTAGTGCGCCATTAATGGACAAAGCAGGTGCGCCACTAATTAGCCTTTTCCTAGTAGTGCCAGAATCACAATTAGTTACTCTTCAACCTACTGGACCTACTGAAAATGAAAATGTTTACTTTGAAATTCCTTCAGGTATGATAGAGAAACTGCTAGCTAATCCTTTTGCAGGAGATGGAACATTGCATCCCGACTTACACTTAATTTATTTGGATGAAGTTTGTGGATTATTTAAGCTTGTAGGTATGCCCGATGATGTTATCAAGAAAAAGGTCTTCCCTTTATCTTTGAAGGGAGATGCATTGACATGGTATAGGCTATGTGATGATATGGGATCATGGGACTACAAATGATTGAAATTAGTATTCCATCAGAGGTTTTATCCTATGCATCTTGTTCATCGTGATCGTAATTATATATATAATTTTTGGCCTCGCGAAGGAGAAACCATCGCTCAAGCTTGGGGGAGGCTTAAGTCATTGTTATACTAATGCCCCAATCATGAGCTCTCAAGAGAAATGATTATTCAAAAAATTTATGCTTGGCTTTCTGACAACAATCGCTCCATGCTCGATACTTCTTGTACCGGTTCCTTTACGATGAAGACTATTGAATTCAAGTGGAATTTATTTGAGAGAATTAAACGCAACTCTGAAGATTGGGATCTCGACGAAGGTAAGGAGTCAGGTATAACACCTAGGTTTGATTGTGTTAAATCTTTTATGGATACCGAAGTTTTCCGTAAATTTAGCACTAAATATGGACTTGACTCTGAGATAGTAGCTTCTTTCTGTGAATCTTTTGCTACTCATGTTGATCTCCCTAAGGAGAAGTGGTTTAAATATAATCCTCCTATAGAAGTAAAAGTAGTTGCACCTATTAAAGTTGAAGAAAAGACTATCACTTATAATTATCCTATTGTTCCTACTGCTTATGTTGAGAAACCACCTTTCCCTATTAGAACAAAGAATCATGCTAAAGCTTCAATTGTGGTCAATAAAATTAATATTAAGACACCTAAACACCCTGAGCAAATTAAAGTTGAACCTAAAATTGCTATGGTTAAAGATATTTTGGCTGATAATATTGATGGGCATGTTATTTACTTCTGTGATGAAGCTGCTAGAATTGCTAGACCTGATGCTAAAGATAAAAATAGACCTGTGGTAGGCATGCCTATTATTTCTGTTAAAATAGGAGATCATTGTTATCATGGCTTATGTGATATGGGTGCTAGTGCTAGTGCAATACCTATTTCCTTATACTGAGAAATTATGCATGATATTGCACCAGTTGAGATAGAAGGTATTGATGTTACCATTAAGCTTGCCAATAGAGATACTATTTCACCAGTTGGGATTGTTAGAGATGTTAAAGTCTTGTGTGGGAAGGTTAAATATCCTGCTGATTTTCTTGTTCTTGTTTCCCCGCAAGATAGCTTTTGTCCCATTATATTTGGTAGACCCTTCTTGAATATTGTTAATGCTAAGATAGATTGCAAGAAGGATATTGTTTTTGTTGGTTTAGGGCATATGTCTCACGAGTTAAATTTTGCTAAATTTTGTAGACAACCCCATGATCAAGAATTACCTAGTAAAGATGAAATTATTGGTCTTGCTTCTATTTTTGTGCCTCCTACTGATCCCTTAGAACAATATTTGCTAGACAATGAAAATGATATGTTCATGAATGAAAGAAGGGAAATAGATGAAGTATTCTTTAAACATGGACCTATTCTGAAACACAACTTGCCTGTTGAAATCCTAGGGGATCCTCCTCCACCCAAGGGTGATCCGGTGTTTGGGCTTAAACCATTACCTGATACTCTTAAATATGCGTATCTTGATGAAAAGAAAATATATCCTATTATTATTAGTGCTAACATTTCAGAGAAGGAGGAAGAGAAATTATTGAAAACTCTGAAGAAGCACCGTGCTACTATTGGATATACTCTTGATGATCTTAAGGGCATTAGTCACACTCTATGTCAACACAAAATAAATTTGGAGGAAGACACCAAACTAGTTATTGATCACCAACGACGGCTGAATCCTATGATGAAAGAAGTGGTAAGAAAGGAAATGTTAAAGCTCCTTGAGGAAGGTATAATTTATCCCGTTGCTGATAGTAAGTGGGTAAGTCCTGTCCATTGTGTCCCTAAGAAGGGAGGTATTACTGTTGTTCCTAATAATAAAGATGAATTGATCCCGCAAAGAATTATTACAGGTTATAGGATGGTAATTGATTTCCACAAATTAAATAAGGCTACTAAAAAGACCATTACCCTTTGCCTTTTATTGATCAAATGCTAGAAAGATTATCCAAGCATACATATTTTTTCTTTCTGGATGGTTACTCTCGCTTCTCTCAAATACCTTTGTCAGCTGATGATCAATCAAAGACCACTTTTACTTGCCCTTTCGGTACTTTTGCTTATAGACGTATGCCTGTTGGTTTATGTAATGCACCTGCTACCTTTCAAAGATGCATGATGGCTATATTCTCTGACTTTTGTGAAAAGATAGGTGAGGTTTTCATGGACGATTTCTCCGTTTGTGGATCCTCTTTTGATGATTGCTTGAGCAACCTTGATCGAGTTTTGCAGAGATGTGAAGAAACTAATCTTGTCTTGAACTGGGAGAAGTGCCACTTTATGGTTAATGAAGGTATTGTCTTGGGGCATAAAATTTCTTAAAGAGGCATTGAAGTTGATAAAGCTAAAGTTGATGCTATTCAAAAGATGCCATGTCCCAAGGACATTAAAGGTATAAGAAGCTTCCTCGGTCACGCCGGTTTTTATAGGAGGTTCATTAAGGACTTCTCAAAAATTTCTCGGCCTCTGACTAATCTATTACAAAAAGATATTCCTTTTGTCTTTGATGATGATTGTGTAGAAGCATTTGAAATACTAAAGAAAGCATTAATTTCTGCACCTATTGTTCAGCCACCTGATTGGAATTTACCCTTTGAAGTGTGATGCTAGTGATTATGCTGTAGGTGTTGTTCTAGGGCAAAGAGCTGATAAGAAATTAAATGTTATTCAATATGCTAGTAAAACTCTAGACAATGCCCAGAGAAATTATGCTACCATTGAAAATGAATTTCTAGCAGTTGTTTTTGCTTGTGATAAGTTCAGACCTTATATTGTTGATTCTAAAGTAACTATTCACACTGATCATGCTGCTATTAAATATCTTATTTAAAAGAAAGATGCTAAACCTAGACTTATTAGATGGGTTCTCTTGCTACAAGAATTTGATTTGCATATTATTGATAGAAAGGGAGCTGAGAACCCCGTTGCAGACAACTTGTCTAGGTTAGAAAATGTTCTTGATGACCCACTACCTATTGATGATAGCTTTCCTGATGAACAATTAAATGTCATAAATGCTTCTCGTACTGCTCCATGGTATGCTAATTATGCTAATTACATTGTTGCTAAATTTATACCACCTAGTTTCACATATCAGCAAAAGAAAAAGTTCTTCTATGATTTGAGATATTACTTTTGGGATGACCCACATCTTTATGAAGAAGGAGCGGATGGTATTATTAGACGTTGTGTACCTGAGCATGAACAGGAACAAATCCTACGCAAGTGTCACTCCGAAGCCTATGGAGGACACCATGCTGGAGATAGAACTGCACATAAGGTATTGCAATCCGGTTTTTATTGGCCTACTCTCTTCAAGGATGCCCGTAAGTTTGGCTTGTCTTGTGATGAATGTCAAAGAATTGGTAATATTAGTATATGTCAAGAAATGCCTATGAATTATTCACTTGTTATTGAACCATTTGATGTCTGGGGCTTTGATTATATGGGACCTTTTCCTTCCTATAGTGGGTAGAAGCTATTCCAACTAGTAGTGCTGATCATAACACCTCTATTAAGATGTTTAAAGAAGTTATTTTCCCGAGGTTTGGAGTCCCTAGATATTTAATGACTGATGGTGGTCCACACTTTATTCATGGTGCCTTTCGTAAAATGCTTGCTAAGTATGATGTTAATCATAGAATTGCATCCCCATATCACCCACAGTCTAGTGGTCAAGTAGAATTGAGTAACAAAGAGCTCAAATTAATTTTGCAAAAGACTGTTAATAGATCTAGAAAGAATTGGTCCAAGAAACTTGATGATGCATTATGGGCTTATAGAACTGCATATAAAAATCCTATGGGTATGTCTCCGTATAAAATGGTTTATGGCAAAGCATGTCACTGACCTCTTGAATTAGAACATAAGGCATATTGGGCTATTAAATAGCTCAACTATGATTTCAAACTTTCCGGTGAGAAGAGGTTATTTGACATTAGATCACTTGATGAATGGAGAACCCAGGCTTATGAAAATGCATGTAGAGACCAGACCTCAAATGGTCTGATCTCTGTGCATCAGTGTCATCCATGGATCGGTAATGCTGACATGCACAGTACTTGAAGGATTTATAACAGAGTAGCAATCACACACTTATTACATTGAATGTTTGAAAAGAGAACTTATTACAATAAATATGGCTTAAGGCCATCTAATACGATAACAGCAGAAGGCTTGGAAGATAAAGTGAGTCCATCAACTCCAACGGCATCACTGAGTGAAAGACCATGACCTAAGGCTCCTTACTCGTCGTCTAAAAAGTCTGCAACATGATACGTTGCAGAACGAAAATGGGCCAGCACGTGGAATATGCTGGCAATGTAACACAAGAGAATAATGAATGGAATAATGCTATCACTACATGCATATATGGCTGGTAGAGGCTGTATGGTTAATAAGTTTTGCGAAAAGCCAATTTTTTCCTACAACAAAGGAATATATTTTATTTAACTATCATGGTGGTAGTTAAACATTGATAATGGTAAACCCCATCTCAATCCCAATAAAAAAATTATTAACAATAACCCAATCAAATTTTATAATTAAGAGTGTTGAGATCCACATGATAATCCACGAACTAGATACTCAAGATGTCCATAACCGGGGACATGGCTAACCGTGATTAGTTTATACACTATGCAGAGGTTTGCGCACTTTTCCCTACAAGACTCGATCTCCTCCGTTGGATTTCTCGCACTACATGATGTTTGAGAAACGGATGACCGAGACATAGGCTTTCAAAAGCGTTAGCACCTTACGATGGGTAGACAGTACAACCTACATCCCCTACATTTGCTAGTCTACCACTATAAGAGTTCACATGACTTAATCAACTATGTCAGAGCCCATAATGGCATGTGGCTGCACACGGAAGTTTCTAGCATGAAAAATCTCACGATCCCTTTGAGCCTGGGTGGCAGTCCATAGGAGAATCACACGGTACCCCGGGATTTCCCAAAAATAGAGGCAATCACTGGGTTCCCCAGGTGCCTCAATCCACCCAGATGTGTATTTAAGTCTCCACCTTAAGTTAACCATTAATTAAGAACACTCACATCTATCATGAATACACTCAAACCCAATCCATGTCTACGAGCATAGCATAGCAATAAAACCAATGTAGAAGTAACTCCCAAGGGTTTGATAATAAAACAGGTGATAGGTTCTACCTCATCATCCACTTCCCAATACCCACATGTTATCAATCCTACTTATGCAATGTTTGAGGGTCGAAACTAATGTATAAAAACTAGGTAATGAAAAGCATGATCAAAGTCTTACTTGCCTTGCTGATGATCCGCGAAACCTAGAGACTCGTAGTAGCACGCATCGCACTACGGGTACTCTATCACAAACAAACAAGCATACAATAACCAATCAAGCAAGGGCACGGGTTAAACTCAAATAAGAGATTTAACCAGAAAGTTCAACTTAAGAACTGCGGTTTGCAAAAAGAATCAAATCAAACGAAGCAACAAAACTCAAACGGCGAAAGAAACAAGCTTCGTTTACTAATCTGGTCTAAAGTCAAATTTTACCGTAGAAAAACCTTGTTTAAGTTGGTTAAACAGAAAGAGGGCTTCGAGACGAAACTCTAGGCATTTGAATCGCCTGATTTCGATAAACAAGCAAAAACATAAACTAAAACGAAAATCGGATCAGAAATCACGATAAAAAATAATCGCGGAAAATCCGAGAAAAAGAAAAATGGACGAACAGGCTAACGAACGAATGTTCGTAATCTACGGCTAACTGACGAAAACCGTTCATTAAAATGAACGTACGGACGAACTCCGCTAAATAACTAAACCAAAAAAACCGAACTGAAACTAAAAAACGGATCTAGGGTTTCATAAAAAAACCGATCGGTTTTCTCGTGAAAACCAAGGACGGCGGCGGCTACCTCTGGCGGATCTGGCGAGACGGCGGCAGCGGCGCGGCTAGCAGGGCGGCAGCAGGCGGCGCTAGCAGGGCGGCGACGGTGGCTGCGGCGGGCTAGCGGGCGGCGCTAGGGTTCGGCGGCGGTGGGCTGGGCCTCGGGACAGCTCGGGGCTGCGGCTTATAAAGCCCCCCGGGCGGAGTCCTGCTCGGGTACGGCCCGGAGTCGGTTTCCTCTTCTTTTTTTAAAAATCCTGACGTGCAGAAAAAGAAATAAAAGAAATACTAAATGGACTCCAAAAATCCCGAAATAAATTTTCCTCGTCCTCTAAAAATAGGCCGGACAAAGTGAACATTTATTTGGGTCTAAAATGCAATTGTGAAAAAAATGCATATTTTTCCTAATTCAAAAAATAGTGATAAAACTCCGAATAAAATTCTTATTTGATTTTAACATTAAATCTCCGATATTTCTTTATTTTTGAGGAAGTCATTTTATCCTCTCTCTTTTATTTTTATAAAAGAAATATTCAAGAGAAAATAATTAAAATCAAACGATCCCTTTTTTTCAAAATTCGAGAAAAACTCGAATATGAAAATAATGAAATCCCCAACTCTCTCCGTGGGTCCTTGAGTTGCGTAGAATTTGAAGGATCTAACCAAAATGCAATAAAATATGATATGCAATGATGATCTAATGTATAACAATCCAAATTGAAAATTTGGGATGTTACAAACCTACCACCCTTAAGATGAATCTCACCCTCGAGATTCGGGTTGGCTAGAAAATAGGTGAAAGTGATCCTTCCGTAGGTCTTCCTCTCGTTCCCAGGTGGCTTCATCCTCGGTATGGTGGCTCCACTAAACTTTGCAAAATTTGATAACCTTGCTGCGTGTAACTCGGCTGGCAAACTTGAGAATTGTGACTGGCTTCTCCTCGTAGGTGAAATCTCTATCCAATTGTATTGCTTCCAGTGGCACTGTATCTCTCAGAGGAATATCAGCCATCTCTACGTGGCACTTCTTCAACTGAGAAACGTGGAACACATCACGAACTCCTGACAATCCTTCGGGTAATTCCAACTTTTAAGCAACCTATCCCATACGTTCCAAAACTTTGTATGGTCCCACAAAACGTGGTGCTAACTTTCCCTTAGCTCCAAAGCGCTTCACTCCTCGAAGTGGGGATACACGAAGATACACTCTGTCCCCAACTTCGTAAATTGTCTCCTTGTGTTCTGAATCCGCATTACTTTTCTACCTGAACTGGGCTAACTTGAGTCTATCGCGAATCAGCTTAACCTTCTCTTCAGACTCTTTAATCAAATCTGGTCCAAACAATTGTCGGTCTCCAACTTCGTCCCACAACAACGGTGTTCTGCACCTCCTTCCGTACAATGCTTTGAAAGGGGCCATCTTCAAACTGGCTTGATAGCTGTTGTTGTATGAGAACTCTGCGTAAGGTAAATTTTCGTCCCAACTAGATCCATAATCTAGTGCACAAGCTCTCAACATGTCCTCCAGAATCTGATTGACGCTCTCAGTCTGGCCATCTGTTTGCGGGTGGAAAGCTGTACTGAACTCTAGCCTGGTTCCCAAAGTTTCATGTAACTGATTCCAAAACTTTGATGTAAACTGGGTTCCTCTATCTGATACAATGGTCCTCGGAACTCCATGTAGACATACGATCCTGGTCATGTATATCTTTGCCAACTTATCACTGGTGTAAGTGGTCTTCACTAGGATGAAATGAGCTACTTTCGTCAAACGATCGACTACAACCCATATTGAGTCGTAGCCTGAATGAGTCATGGGTAATCCCGTGATAAGGTCCATGCCTAGTTTATCCCACTTCCATTTGGGTATCGGCAATGTTTGTAGCCATCCTGCTGGCTTCTGATGTTGTGCCTTCACTCTCTGACATACATCACAAACTGCTACATACTCTGCAATATCCTTCTTCATTCCGGTCCACCAGAAACTATCCTTCAAATCCAGATACATCTTGGTATTTCCTGGGTGAATCGAATATGGAGAATCATGGGCCGCTTGCAGAATTAACTTCCTGATCTCCTGATCATTTGGTACATATACGCGGTCCTCAAACCATAAGGTATCGTGCTCATCCTCACGAAATCCTTTAGCCTTTCCTTTGCTCATTGTTTCCTTTATTTCGGCAATCTCCTTGTCCGTCTTCAGAGCTTCTCTGATCTTGTCCATCAAGGTAGACGGAATCTCCAAAGTTGCTACATAACCTCTCGGAATTATCTCCAAACATAGCTCGTGAAGGTCATCTACCAACTCCTCAGGTAATTCTCCGCTCATGATTGTATTGACATGACTTTTGCGGCTCAACGCATCGGCTACTATGTTAGCCTTTCCGGGGTGATATTGCAACCTCATATCACAATCCTTAATGAGCTCCAACCATCTCCTCTGCCCGAGATTCAACTCCTTCTGCATGAAGATATACTTCAAACTCTTGTGATTCGTGTATACTTCACAATGGTTTTCGATGAGAAAATGTCTCCAAGTTTTCAACGCATGTACTACGGCTGCTAACTCCAAGTCATGCATGGCATAATTTAACTCATGGGGTTTAAGCTGTCGTGAGGCATGTGAAACAACTCTTCCCTCCTGCATAAGTACGGCTCCAAGTCCTCGACGAGAAGTGTCGCAATACACTTCGTAATCCTTGCGTTGATCTGGCAGAATCAACACTGGTGATGTAACCAAGCATCTTTTCAACTCTTGAAAACTGGCCTCACATTCTTCAGTCCATTTGAACTTAGTGTCCTTCTTTAACAACTCTATCATAGGCTTTGCAATCTTTGAGAAATTCTCAATGAACATCTGGTAGTATCCTGTGAGTCCAAGAAAACTCCGGATATCTCCAACTGTCGTGGGTGACTCCCAATTTGTCAGAGTGACAACTTTGGTGGGGTATACCACTATTCCTTCTCCAGATATAACATGTCTAAGAAATCCAACTTCCTTCAACCAAAACTCACACTTGCTGAACTTGGTGTATAGCTGATGTTCTCTGACTTTCCCATGTACTAAACGCAAATGCTCTTTATGTTCTTCTTCATTCTTCGAGTAGACCAGAATATCATCAATGAACACCACGATGAACTGATCCAAAAACTCCATAAACACCTTGTTCATCATGTCCATAAAATAGGCTGGTGCATTAGTCAGGCCAAATGACATAACGGTATACTCATATAGCCCGTACCTCATGGTAAAAGTTGTCTTAGGTATATCCTGCTCTCGAATCTTCAGCTGGTGATACCCTGATCGCAGATCGATCTTGGAAAACACCTTAGCTCCTTGCAGCTGGTCAAACAAATCATTGATCATCGGCAGTGGGTACTTTTTCTTGATTGTCACTTCATTCAATCCTCGATAATCAACAACCATCCTTAATGATCCATCATTCTTCTCCACTAGAAGTACTGGGGATCCCCAAGGTGACGAACTTGGGCGAATATATCCTTTATCCAGTAACTCCTTAATCTGGTTCTTAATTTCCTCCAAATCCTTTGTGGGCATTATGTACGGTCTCTTAGATATGGGCCATGTGCCTGGCAAAATCTCAATCAAAAACTCAATGTCTCTGTCCGGTGGCATGCCTGGCAACTCTTCTGGAAATACATCTAGAAAATCCTTCACCGCTGGTACTTCCTCTTGTACAACTCCTGATAAGGAATTTACTTGAGTCCTATTCTGCACATGTCGGGATACATACTTTATCCTTCTTCCTTCTGGGTGGTGAGCAACATTGACTTACTGGCGCAGTCAATGTTCCCTCCATACTTCGATAACCAATCCATGCCTAATATTACATCGAATCCTTGTGACTCCAATACGATTAGGTCTGAGGGGAACAGGTAGTTACCAATCCTTAATGGTAACCGATCACACCATAGGCGAGCCATATACTCTGCTCCTGGCGAGGTTACTAACATGGGTGACCTAAGGGCTTGGGTTGGCAGTTTAAACTTATCCACGAATCCCCTTGATATGTATGAATGCGATGCACCAGTATCAAAAAGTACGACTGTACCAAATGAATTAACTAAAAACTTACCTATTACTGCATCTGGTTGGGCTTCAACCTCCTCCATGTTAATGTGGTTCACTTGTCCCCTGTTGAAAGGGTTGGGCTTGTTCCCAGAGCTTCCATTGCCATTTCCATTTTTAGCTTCAGGACACTCATTGGCGTAATTTCTAGTCTTCTGGCACTTGTAGCAAGTAACGTAGCTTAGATCTTTCTTGGCGGGTGTTGCCGGGTTGGAACGGTTCTGTCCGCTGCTTCCTCCATTACCATTCTCGTTCTTGGAGCCACTATGGTTGTGCGAACTTCCTCCATTATGAGTGTGGATTCCATGGTTATGGACAAGTCCTCCCGAGTTCGGGGTAAAATGAGGTCTCTGTTAGGCTGCTGAATTATACTTCCCTTGTCCATACTTCCTCTTGCGGCTCTCAATCTCCTATTGCTTCCCTTCAATCATGAGAGCTCTATCCACCAACTCCTGGTAGTTATTGAAATTTGCCACCATCAACTGCATACTCAGCTCATCATTCAGTCCTTCTAGGAACTTCTCCTGCTTAGTTGCATCTGTAGCGACATCATCTGGGGCATAAAGTGCTAGCTTACTAAAGTCATCCACATACTAGCCAACTGTGCGTCCTCCTTAGCGTAAGTTGCGAAACTCACGCTTCTTCATGGCCATAGCTCCTGTTGATACATGGGCAGTGCGAAAGGCCTGCTGGAATAGGGCCCATGTAACAGTGGCTATAGGATAGGTGACAGTGTAATTCTCCCACCATGAGGCTGCTGGTCCATCCAATTGGTGCGCGGCAAAACGCATCTTGTCAGCATCTGTGCATCCTGCAGTGGTTAACTCCCTTCCAATCCTGCGGGGCCAATCTTCTGCAACTATTGGCTCGGTGCTACTAGAAAACACCGGCGGCTGCAACCTCAGAAAACGACCTAAGTTGTCAACTAGGGGTGGTGGTGGTGGGTTGTTGTTGTCGTCGTTGTTGTTGCCTTGGTTCTGAACTAATAACTGCATCAAGGTATTCTGCTACTGGATCAACTGGGTGAGCTCCGGTGGAAAAGTAAATCCGGGTCACGTCTCAGAGGCATCTGAGGGTTTAGAGGGAAGAGAATAGAATAGAAAGACGTCTAGTGAGAAAACACTACCCATATGCACATGAGACAAACACAATCATATCACTCAATCAATCAAGCAAGGCATACAATCGGTCTAGAGCTATCGTTACAAAAGTGCTCCACCTATACTATATACATGGTGGAATACTACTACTGATATGGTGGTCTACTAGAAATATTGATCGGTCGAAGACTATATGATATCTGCTCCGGCTTCATCAACATAGTCATCATCGCTATCGGGGTCCGAGTCAGTGTCGTCGATGATGATGTAGTCTTCAGAACGAATCTCCTTGGGTTCATCGCCTTCTCCTCCTGGCGTAGGGTCTCCCATGAAAACTCCTAGCTTCCTTGTCAAGTCGTCATTCTTCTCCACTAGTACGATGATTTCCTCCTCATAATCTTCGCGAGTATCCTTGAGTTCTTCCTCCAGCTCCGTGATCCTTGTCATTGCCTTCTTCAGGTCTATCATGCCTGCGCACATCTGATTCTCCTGGTGGCGAATATGCTGGTTTAACTCCTGGATGAAAGCTGCAATCGATCTATCGCTCCTGGTGCTGATCATTTCCCATTGCTCATCTCGGCGCCCACAAATCTCGTAGATAGTATCCTTGAGATCCTTGTGGTAAACTTCCCCAATGCGTCCCATGGTGATGTGGGCTGCCATACTCTTTCCTAGACTCCATATTGGTGCATCAAAAGAAAACTATATGGTCTTAGTCACTTGCGTGAATGTCCTTCCTGGAACTTGAACTTGAACCGTCCAGCGCTCCTCTTCTGGTAAAGTGGCGTTGTAATTCCCGGTGAAGCTTGGTATTTTGACGTTCAGGTACTTAGTGACTTCCTTCAAGTGTCGTCCAAAAGGTGCTTCTTCATCCGGTTGTGCAAACTTGTTCCTTGCGTCCGCCATCCTAAAGAGTAGAAAATGGAGAGGAGTTAGAAATGAGAAGAGAGTAGTGATCTAGGGCTTTAGCTTAGTGGTCGTGTCCTACAGTCAGCGTGTTTGCTCTGATACCATCTTGTAGCGACCAGACCTCAAACACTCTGATCTCTGTGCATCAGTGTCATCCCTGGATCGGTAATGCTGACACGCACAATACTTGAAGGATTTATAACAGAGTAGCAATCACACACTTATTACATCTAATGTCTCAAAAGAGAACTTATTACAATAAATATGGCTTAAGGCCATCTAATACGATAACAGCGGAAGGCTTGGAAGATAAAGTGAGTCCATCAACTCCAACGGCATCACTGAGTGAAAGACCATGACCTAAGGCTCCTTACTCGTCATATGAAAAGTCTGCAACATGATACGTTGCAGCCCGAAAACGGGTCTGCACATGGAATATGCTGGCAATGTAACACAAGAGAGTAATGAATGGAATAATGCTATCACTACATGCATATATGGCTGGTAGAGGCTGTATGGTTAATAAGTTTTGCGAAAAGCCAATTTTTTTCCTACAACAAAGGAATATATTTTATTTAACTATCATGGTGGTTGTTAAACATTGAGAATGGTAAACCCCATCTCAATACCAATAAAAAAATAATTAACAATAACCTAATCAAATTTTATAATTAAGAGTGTTGAGATCCACATGATAATCCACAAACTAGATACTCAAGATGTCCATAACCGGGGACGCGGCTAACCATGATTAGTTTATACACTCTGCAGAGGTTTGCGCACTTTTTCCCACAAGACTCGATCTCCTCCATTGGATTTCTCGCACTACATGATGTTTGAGAAATGGATGACCGAGACACAGTCTTTTAGAAGCGTTAGCACCTTAAGATGGGTAGACAGTACCACCTACATCCCCTACATCTCCTATTCTACCACTGTAAGAGTTCACACGACTTAATCAACTATGCCAGAGACCATAATGGCATGTGGCTGCACACGGAAGTTTATAGCATGAAAAGTCTCATGATCCCTTTGAGCCTGGGTGGCAGTCCATAGGAGAATCACACGGTACCCCAGGATTTCCAAGAAAAACAAGCAATCACTTGGTTCCCCAGGTGCCTCAATCCACCCAGATGTGTATTTAAGTTGCCACCTTAAGTTAACCATTAATTAAGAATACTCACATATGTCATGAATACACTCAAACCCAATCCACATCTACGAGCATAGCATAGCAATAAAAGCAACGTAGAAGTAACTCCCATGGGTTTGATAATAAAACAGGTGATAGGTTCTATCTCATCATCTACTTCCCAATACCCACATGTTATCAATCCTACTTATGCAATGTTTGAGGGTCGAAACTAATGCATAAAAACTGGGTAATGAAAATCATGATCAAAGTGTTACTTGCCTTGCAGATGATCCGCGAAACATAGAGACTCGTAGTAGCACGTTTCGCACTCCAGGTACTCTATCGCAAACAAACAAGCATACAATAAGCAATCAAGCAAGGTCACGGGTAAAACTTAAATAAGATATCTATCCAGAAAGTTCAACTTAAGAACTACGGTTAGCAAAAAGAATAAAATCAAACGAAGGAACAAAACTCAAACGGCGAAAGAAACAAGCTTCGTTTACTAATATGGTCTAAAGTCAAATTTTACAGTAGCAAAAACTTGTTTAAGTTGGTTAAACAGAAAGAGGGCTTCGAGACGAAACTCTAGGCACTTGAATCGACTGGTTCTGATAAACGAGCGAAAAGATAAACTAAAACGAAAATCGGATCCGAAATCGCGATCGAAAATAATCGCGGAAAATCTGAGAAAAACAAAAATGGACGAACAGGCTAATGAACAAACGTTCATTATCAGCGGCTAACGGACGAAAACCGTTCGTTAAAATGAACATACGGATGAACGTCCGCTAAATAACTAAACCGAAAAAACCAAACCGAAACTAAAAAATGGATCTAGGGTTTTGGACCAAAAAACCGATCGGTTTTATCGCGAAAACCAAGGACGTCGGTGGCTACCTCCGGCGGATCCGGCGAGACGGAAGCGTCGGCGGTGCTCCGGTGCGGCGGCACAGCTAGCGGGGCGGCGGCGGGCGGCGGCTAGCGGGGCGGCGCGGCAGCAGGCGGCACAAGGGTTCGACGGCGGTGGGCTGGGCCTTGGGGCGGCTCGGGGCTGCGGCTTATAAAGCCCCCCGGGCGGAGTCCCGCTCGGTTACGGCCCGGAGTCGGTTTCCTCTTCTTTTTTAAAAAAATCCTAACATGCGGAAAAAGAAATATTAAATGGACTCCAAAAATCCCGAAATAAATTTTTCCCGTCCTCTAAAAATAGGCCGGACAAAGTGAGCATTTATTTGGGCCTAAAATGTAATTTCGAAAAACGCATATTTTTCTTAATTCAAATAAAATAGCGATAAAACTCTGAATAAAATTCTTATTTTATTTTAACATTAAATCTCCGATATTTCTTTATTTTTGAGGAAGTCATTTTATCCTCGCTATTTTATTTTAATAAAATAAATATTCAAGAGAAAAATAATTAAAATCAAACGACCCTTTTTCCAAAATTCGAGAAAAACTCGAATATGAAAATAATGAAATCCCCAACTCTCTCCGTGGATCCTTGAGTTGCGTAGAATTTCAAGGATCTAACCAAAATGCAATAAAATATGATATGAAATGATGATACAATGCATAACATTCCAAATTGAAATTTTGTGATGTTACAATGCCAAGCTGTTTAAAGAAAAAGTTAAAAGATGGCATGATAAAAGGATACAAAAGCGTGAGTTCAATGTAGGTGATTATGTACTGTTATAAACTCTCGTTTAAGATTTTTTGCAGGCAAACTTCTCTCTAAATGGGAAGGTCCTTACGTTATCGAGGAGGTCTATCATTCCGGTGCCATAAAAATCAACAACTTCCAAGGCACAAATCTGAAGGTGGTGAACGGTGAAAGAATTAAACATTACATCTCAGGCAATCCCATAAATGTTGAAACTAATGTTATTGAAACCGTAACCCCGGAGGAATACATAAGGGACACTTTCCGGAACGTTTCAGACTCCGAAAAGGAATAGGTACGTGGTACGGTAAGTAAACCGACTCCAAAACAGTTCTAATGACAATATTTCTTTGTTTTGGAATATTTAAGAAAATAGGAAAATAAGAAGCAGACCGGAAAGGACACGAAGCTTCCACGAGGGTGGGAGGCGCGCCCCCTTCCTCGTGGGCACCTCGTGCGCCTTCCAGACTCCATTTTCTTGCACGACACTTCTTTTGGTCGGTAAAAATTCATTATATAATCTCCCAAAGGTTTTGACCAGCGTATCACGCAAATATCTATTTTCTTTGTTTCGAGCTGTTTTTCTGACAGATCTAGGTCGTCATGTCACCTTCAAGTGCCCCCAAGGACAAGTTCTTCGAGAAGGTCATCAACCCCTACCTCGCGGAGGTGCTGCAACAACCTCAAACCATTGAGATGCGTGAGGGATTGTTGCACATCCGCGATGCTGAGGGACCAAGGAGGACCGGAAGCATTGAGGCAAGGCTCGAGGCATTGGAGCAACAAGTTTTCAAGTGTCAGGAGGTGGTGGAGCGTGGACTCGACTCCAATCACATTATGATCACGGAGTCACCAACAAGCACAAGCTAGACGTCAAGGACATTGGGGAGGCCATCTTCAAGCTTCATGAGAAAATCGATCACCTCCAAACCCAGATCTATGACCTGCAAAATCAAACTGTGAGTATGAATATAGATTCAAGAGGATGAGTTTGGCTGCAGATTTGAGGATTCAGGATACTCGATCATCCTTCTATGATGGTGAGCCTATGCCTTGGAAGAGGGATGACAAGCCTACATCATCAACAACTCCACCTTCTTCACCAACAAAGAAGAACTGAGTATCTGGTATGGGCACTCCCCTTGGCAACTGCCAAGCTTGGGGGAGTGCACTGGTATCGTATCACCATCACTTTTATCTTTACCATTTTTCTTAGTTCGATCCTTTTGATAATATCTTGATCTAGTAGAATAAAGTTTTAGTACGACCTAGTTGTGAGTTTTGCTTTATGATCCTTCTATGTAATCGAGTCCGTGAGCTATATATAATAAAGTTTAGTGTTGAGTCAAGGGCTTGATTATTTTGCTATGATCTTGAGGGAATAAAATAAAAAGAGAAAGAATAAAAAGAAACAAAGAGATCATATGGATCTTATGGAGAGTAATGACTTCACATATAAGAGTATGATGAATAAAAGTTGTTGAGAGTTGACAAACATAGTTTTGGTCATCGTTGCAATTAATAAGAAGTAATAAAGAAAGAGAGGTTCACATATAATGTCACGACCGGGTTTTCCGGAAATAAATTTCCAGAAAAGACCGTCGTGCTCATCAGCCCCAGGATTACTGTTAGCTGATGAGGCTCCACTTGATACAGAAATTCCAAGCAAAATACAACATATGTAGTACAAGACCATTTTGGCCTGTGAGTACAATAATTGGGTTTCTAGTGGTCGATGGCGGAAGCGGTTTGTGAGACATCAGTGTCTATGGGACTCCATTTCCCACAGGAACAGCTGACCAGGATAACTCCTATCTTCGCGAGGCTGCTATCACCGTTGCTTAGGTCCCGAGGCTGTCATCGCCACGCTCCTCTCCAAGCAAGTAATCTAGCCAAGACAATAGCCAGGGACAAGCCAGTGAGTACTTTGAATGTACTCGCAAACATTAAGAACACAGGTATAATATAATTGATAATCATGCATTAAAAAAAATTCCATGTTCACATCGTCAGTCATAAATAAAACATCTTTTATGCATGCAAGCAGGTTATTTTCATGCAACATGAATAAGCAGTAATAGAGTGGGAATAAAATGCCACAGTCGGGCGTCTGAGCGACACCACATAAAGGGCTTTAAAAGAAATGCCACAGTCGGGCGTCTGAGCGACACCACATAAAGGGCTTTAAAAGAAATGCCACAGTCGGGTGTCTGAGCGACACCACATAAAGGGCTTTAAAAGAAATGCCACAGTCGGGCGTCTCAGCGACACCACATAAAGGGCTTACAACATAAATAATCACAATGAATATCCAGGAGGTAGAACCGTCCCAGGGATACTCAATAATATAATTAATGCAACGGGTTAGTCCATCACAAAATAATAATCATGGTCCTCACAAGTAACCAGTCGGTATCAAAGTTTGGTTTAACAATATCTCCTCCAAAGACCGACACTAAGACCAACACTTGACCCATCCCAGACTGTAATCCTTAACCATGGACACGGCTATTCGAATAGGTTTAATCTCTGCAGAGGGTGTACTCTTTACCCACGAGTAACGGATTCCTTTAGTCCATCGGGACTAATTCCGTCTACGGTCTTTTAGTTGAAAACACGCCTAACTTGCACACACCAGCTTAACTCACCGGTGTCTGGAATCACCCACGACACCTGTTAAGCAAAACTCTAAGTGGGGAGGCTACAACCTCGCGTCGCATGGGATCAAATTTATATCGCGCGCTCTAAGGGGTGGCCTCCCCTCTCGGTCTCAACCGGAAACACCCATGCCCCCGGATCAGGTGGCATGCCTACCGGCTACAACCGATATCTTCCACCATGGCCTCTCTGTACGGTGTGTGCTTGAAAGGGGTTGAGGACTTACTGAACCATACCCTACCTGCGGCAGGGACAAGTGGTAGTACATAGCAAGTATGGGGGTTACTGGAACAAGACTCGGTCTACGGTCGACTCAGGAGATTTATAAGTTCCCTGCATGACATGTAAACAAACATATTTCAATCAACAAAATCACCGCTCAATATACCTTACCATGCCATACCGGACATAACCGTCCCGACGGGGACCGGCGACAAGCTCACTCCTACCCAAGGCAGAGGCTTTCCCGGATTCCTTTCCGGCATGCATGCAAGGCACATGAGGGTGATTACCATCACAATTATATTCATTTCCAACAGCAAGGAAATCACTAATATGCTTCCATGCAAATGATCATGTCACATGAAATAACAAGTCCTCTGAAATAAGGTGGTGTTATAAACGTGTCAAATAACACACCAAAAACATTATGCCAGGGTTCAGAATGCTTGCCTTTAAGTTGTGGAGGGGTGAGGTGCTCTCCAAAACTTTTGAAAGTTTCTTCTCTCTCTCCAAAAATCCTATTTTAAAAATATATTTGAATTAACACATATTTCAAAAACAGTACAAAAAAGTTGTTTGGAAAATTTTCAAATAAATCTTAAAATAAACTAGACCAAATTTGAGGAAGGTAGGAAAAAGAATCAACTCATTTGGAGTTATAATTAAAAAGTTATAGACAGTCAAAGCTGTGGTCAAAATCTGTCATTTAAAATAAAACAGAAAAGAAAACGTTTCGGAGGGGAATACGCTTTCGGAGCGGGGGAAACGTACTGGGGGGATTACGCCTTCACTTAATCCCACGTGGACAGGCACGGGGTCGCTGACAGTGGGTCCAGAGGGCCCACTGGTCAGGTTTGACCAGTCTATCCTTCCCTCCTCTTCCTCTGCCCGAACGGAGGCGAGGCAACGGCGATCGTCGCCGGCGAACGGCGGCTCCCTGTGGGTTCCAGAGGGTCTGGATGGATCCACGAGACCGAGGCAGTCCTTCCGGTGGTCGCTGGGCAGACGGGGGTGGACGGAGCTGCCGGCGGCGAGCTTCGCGGCGGACGGAGGCTTCGGGTGCAGAGTGGTTTTGGGGCTACGGTGGTTCCCGATCAAAATCGAGTAGGGGGATGTGTTCACGGGAGGATGAGGAGGTTCCTGGCAAAGAGAACGGAGAGGGGGAGGTACTAGAGGTGCCGGATTAGCCGGGGCGGTGGCGGCGGCAGGAGTTGCCAGAGATGAGGAAGGAGGCCTCCCCGGGTCGAATGCGAGCTAGGGGAGTGCCATAGGGGTGGCCTGAGGTTGCCTGCGTGCTCGGGGAAGCTCGGGGGCCTCCTTTTATAGCTCGTCGAGGTCGGTTCCGCGGCGGCCGGATAAGCTCTCCGGCGACCGCCATTCTGTAGCTGCAGGGCATCGTGGCGAGGCTGGGGATGGTGGCAGGAGCTAGCGGACGAGCAGCTACTGCTCCAAGGGCGAGCTGGCGAGCGAAGGTGGCTTGGGCGGCGCTGGCCAGCGCAGGAGCTGTCGGGCGGCGGTGGCGGCTAGCTCCTGGCCTGTCGGGGACATGGCGAGGGGCGGCTTGTCGCGTTGCGGTGAGAAGGGAGCGAGTGGCGTGGCTCTGCAGTGGCGGCAAGGCCAGGGGCGCGACGCGTCGGCTCGGCATGGCACGTGCAAAACGCGTGCCAAACGCACGCTCTGCTCACGCTCTGGGCACGCACGGGATGTGCTCGACACAATGCCAGAGCACGCTAGAGGTCGCGGTTGAGGCTGGGTAGAAACAGGGCTAGGTTATGGTTAGTTAGAGGGTGAATGGACATGGTGGTTAGTTCAGGAGACCAAGTTCACAATGTAAACTTGAATCCATGCCAAATCTGGCTATGCACACAGGGTGTTTGATAAAATGCCACAGGCACCTAGGCTTTTCTTGGGATGGCCAAATTCTCCAGATCAGGGTCTCCTTAGATGCAAGAGAGAGTGGTGAGGTTAGTTTGCCAAAAGGAGAAACTTTTTAGTGCAAGTTTTGCAAAACTTCAATTCTGGACAGGAAATAAATGACATTATTTCATGAACCAAAATTAATCCAATGGGTGCATGCTCCTGGATTTAAGGGTTTAACATGGAGGACTATAAGTAGGAGAAAGAATTAAGGGCTAAAGAGCAAGCAAAAATATGGTTTCTGTACAATCCATCATGTTGGACCAGAATGAAGATGAGGTTGAATCACTTAAAATTTGCAAAGAACAACACCAGGTTTTTGCATAAAGTGGAATCATAGGCTATTACCATCATCCCATAATTTTGGTGGAGGCTAGAAAGAATTATTTAAATGGGTTGTAGTGCAAAATGCACTCTGCACCAGAGAAGAAAAATTGAGTGTAGAGCTCAAAATATTTCATGAATAATAGATATTTTTGTATAAAAGTGATTTAAAAACATCATATGACATCTCCAAATTTTGGTTGGAATTTTAGGTGAATTTATCAAATGGTTGTAGTTCAAATATGTCCATTTAACCTTGAAAAACCATTTTCAAGAAAGTAAAGATCAAGCAACTTAATTATTTCATTAGTTATATTAAATAAGGGAAAGTTTCTCTTGACAGATTAAATAAGTCCAATGACATATTTGAAAAGTTTTCTCTTTGGGAAAAACTCATCATAACAGGGAAGAAAATGATTTAAAAATCAAAATGGAGCTCAGAAATTCAAAGTTTTAATTCCTGGCAAAAATTTTAATTTAATAAAACAAGGCCAAAATTTTGGGGTGTCACATATAAATATACTATCTTGGACATCTTTTATGATTGTGAGCACTCATTAAAGTATGGCATGCTAAGAGTTGACATTGGACAAGGAAGACAATGTAATGGGTCATGATTGTGAGCCCCGATGTCCGTATTTTATTTTTTATCGACACCCCTATCTCCAAACAGGTGGACATATTTTTCAATTTTGGCTTTCGCTTGAGGACAAGCGAGGTCTAAGCTTGGGGGAGTTGATACGTCCATTTTGCATCATGCCTTTATATCAATATTTATTGCATTATGGGCTATTGTTACACTTTATGTCACAATACTTATGCCTATTCTCTCTTATTTTACAAGGTTTACATGAAGAGGGAGAATGCCGGCAGCTGGGAATCTAGGCTGGAAAAGGAGAAAATATTAGAGACCTATTCTGTACAGCTCCAAAAGTCCTGAAACTTCA
Organism: Triticum urartu; assembly: GCF_003073215.2. Lineage (NCBI taxonomy): Eukaryota > Viridiplantae > Streptophyta > Magnoliopsida > Poales > Poaceae > Triticum > Triticum urartu. The sequence goes on from NC_053023.1 coordinate 195,969,735, forward strand.
CAAAAGCTATTTCCAGAATATATAAAAAATATTGAGTGCAAGAAGTTCCAGAGGGGGCCACACCGTGGCCACGAGGGTGGGGGCACGCCCTACCCCCCTGGGCGCGCCCCCCTGGCTCGTGGGCCTCCTGGTGGACCTCCGATGCCCATCTTCTGCTATATGGAGTCCTTCGTCGAGGAAAAAAAACATAATCAAGCTTTTGGGACGAGACTCCGCTGCCACGAGGTGGAACCTTGGCGGAACCAATCTAGGGTTCCGACGGAGCTGTTCTGCCGGGGAAACTTCCCTCCGGGAGGGGGAAATCATCACCGTCGTCATCACCAACGATCCTCTCATCGGGAGGGGGTCAATCTCCATCAACATCTTCATGAGCACCATCTCATCTCAAACCCTAGTTCATATCTTGTATCCAATCTTTGTATCCAACCCTCATGAGCAGCACGGGCCATTCCCTGGCTGAAAGACACACTAGGCTGAAATGGGCCCATGTCTACATCGGGCCTCTAACAAGCCGAAATGTCACTAGGCCGTAATTGGGCCCAAATATTCGGCAAACAATGAACGGGCCAGATCACACTTCGGGCCGTAAATGGGCCATGTTTAAACAAGCCGTTATTGGGCTGGCCCACTAGTACCTGAGTAAATAGTATGTGCCTTTGACCAGGCCTTTTTAACCTATATGGGACCCTGCCATGTGTCGACGAATCATAGGCGTCTACGGTCCAATGAGTGGATGACATCTGTCCCAATGGTGAGCCGGCACGTGGTTCCCCTGGACATTGAGAATTTTACACATGGAAAATCCCCATTGGTCCGGGCTGTTAACGGGTTATCGGATCCAAACCGGAACCCGATAGCTTAACGCCGACCCGTTGAAGTGGATGCCACGTGTCGATCACCTTTGACGAAAGCACTTCTATGATGCGTGATTTATCGTCATGGAAGTGGACACTTCCGTGATGATAATTTTGGTAATGTCATGGAACACTTCTATGACAGCACAGGTAGACTATCTTGATTCCGTCATAAAATCGTCATGAATGTACATGCATGACAGAAAAGATGACCTAATGTGACAAACATGTATCGTCAAGGAAGTGTATTTTTTTGTAGTGTTGGTTCAACTCCACAATCTTGTTGGAGGCTCCCAAGTGACACCTAACCAATCTAGGAGACGCCACTCTCCAAAAGGTATTAGATGGTGTGATGATGATGAACTCCTTGCTCTTGTGCTTTAAATGATAGTCTCCCCGACACTCAACTTTGTCACATAGATTGGCTATGGTGGAAAGATGATTTGAGTGGAAATCAACTTGGGGAAGGCTAGAGATCAAGATTCTTATGGTTGGATTGGAATCTTGGTCTCAACACACGAGTAGGTGGTTCTTTCTCAGAAAATGAGTAGTGGAAGTGTAGGCATGTTTTGATGGCTCTCTCTTGAATATAGAAGGAGGTGGAGGGGTATATATAGCCTCCACGCAAAATCTAACTGTTACACACATTTGACCCAACTCGGTCAGACCGAATAGGTAAACTTGATGAGACCGGTTCATTTCAAAATGTGAACATTAGGATCCTTGGTGGGACCAGCATGATCAACTCAGTGGGACCGATGCGCTAGGGTTAGGGCAAAACCTCGTCTCGGTGTGACCGATTGCATGAACTCGGTGAGACCGATTTCAGCAATGAGTTAACAAAGAATTGGTGAGGCAAACTCGGTGGGACCGATCGCTCACTTCGGTAAGACCAAAACGTTATGAAAGGGAAACAGAGAGTTTACATTGCAAACTCGGTGGGGCCGGTCACTTATTTCGATGAGACCGAAACTTTACGAAGGGAAACAAAGAGTTTGCAATCCCATCTCGGTGAGACAGAAATCCCTGTCGAGGAGGCCGAACTGATTAGGGTTTCTCGCTATGGCTATGTCAAAGGAACTCAGTGGCGCTGGATAGATCAAATCGGTGGGGCCGAGTTTGACTTTAGATTTTGGACATATTTGGATTTGAGAAAGTGGTTGATGGCTTTGGAGCATATCACTAAGCATTTTGAGCAACTACACCATTAAGCAACACCTCATCCCCTTTTAATAGTATTGGCTTTCCCTATGGACTCAATGTGATCTTGGATCACTAAACTAGAAATGTAGAGTCTTGAGCTTTTGCCAATATTTGTCCTTAGCATTTTGAGGGGCCCACATCTCTAGTCCATGCCATTGCCAATCATTCAACTTTCTGAAATATTCAACATGAATGAATATTAGTTCAATGAGCTATATGTTGTTATGAATTACCAAAACCACCCGAGGATTAGTTGCACTTTCAATCTCCCCTTTTTGGTAATTGATGACAACATATAGATCAAAGCTTCGACAAATAATAATATGAATGAAATACATCGCCGCTTTGAGAAGTATGTGATAAGCAAGAGCTCCCCCTAAATTTGTGCATTATTTAAAATTTGCTTTTGAATGCAAATGCATAATCGATTAGGATCGTGGGTTACTTTTCCATGTCACATACATCTTGGTGGAGCTCTCAAAATGATAGAATATAAAGAATATGCACCCATCACCAAGGCAAACATGATTGATCATGCACAAGTATTAAGATAACATCATTCAAGCACACATTAAAGCATAATATGATCAAACACGTGATCATGAGAGTTTCTCACACAAGCACAAATATTTTAGCAAGCAAACAATCAAACGACAAGTAGCTAGAGAGGCAAAAAAGGCAAAACACACACACACACGCACTCTCTCTCTCTCTCTCGAAGCCTATGATTTGTACACTTTATCCCCCTTTGGCAACAAATTACCAAAAAGATTGAAAATGCATAGTGCTATGTGGCACTCTAAGCACGATCTCCGGGAGCTCCGGTGTGTGAAGACGGTGTGGAGAGGATAGAAACGCTTCTGAGGACGTCTGAGGAACTGGAGGAGTTCCAGCTGGAGGAACAACTGGGGCAGTTGCTACAGGTGCTAAAGTGGTAGCTCTCGTATCACTGGCTGGCACAGCTATAGACCTATGTGCTCGAGGCACTCTCTGAAATGCCTCTGTAGTTGGCATGTCACTCCTGTCCTCAAGGTCTTCCCGAGTCAGGGTGGCTAGTCCTTTCTCTATCCTCACTATTGCCTCAAGCAGATAGCTGAGCTGGTCCTGCTTGGTCTTGAGATTTATAGCTGAAACATCTGGCACTTTGGAAGTCTTTGCTGCCTTTGCTTTCTCTCGCTTCTCCTGATCCTCTATAGATGTAGGATGTGATGCATCGATGACAACAACATTGTCCTCAAATTCTGGCCTCGGGGGAAGGTGCTCTTTGTCTAGCAGATATGTCCATGTTCCCATCTTGGAGTTGATGAGCATCTGAATGTGGGGGGCATATCCACATGACCTCTTCTGATCTGCAACAGTCCTTTTGATTGTTTCAACAATCAAGGTCATCACCTAGAAATTCTCTGGCACATCAAACATATGTAGCAGGTTGATTGAATGACCACAGATCATCCTGTGATCTCCTGATTTGGGTAGCAGAGTGTGCCTCAATAGTGTTAATGGCGGTCAATCCTGATAGCAAATAGTAGATGGAGCCAAATTTTTGAGTCTCCAAGGCATCATCAGGTATTTCCTTGTACATATGAGCCATGGAGTTGTGGACTTTCCTGGGCTTGGCATAAACATCTGTATCATCCTCAGCCTCTTCAGGAGCATTGATCAATTTGGCCCACTCAACAATTAAAGATTGATATCCTGTGTGTAGTGACCAGACCTCAAATGGTCCAATCTCTATGCTCCAGTGTCATCCCTGGATCAGTAATGCTGACACCGCATAGTACTTGAAGGATTTATAACAGAGTAGCAATCACACACTTATTACAACGAGTGTCTCAAAAGAGAACTTATTACAATTAATATGGCTTAAGGCCATCTAATAACGATAACAGCGGAAGGCTTGGAAGATAAGTGAGTCCATCAACTCCAACGGCATCACTGAGTATAGAACCATGACCTAAAAGGCTCCTTACTCGTCGTCTGAAAAGTCTGCAACATGAATGTTGCAGCCCGAAACGGGTCAGCACATGGAATATGCTGGCAAAGTAACACATAGAGAGCAATGAAAGAATAAGGCTATACTACATGCATATTTGGCTGGTGGAAAGCTCTATGGTTACAGTTTTGCGTAAAGCCAATTTTTCCCTACTACAAAGGAATAAATTTTATTTAACTATCATGGTAGTTGTTAAACATTGAGAGTGTAGACACCCTCTCAATCCCAATTAAGCATCATCATTAAATCCCAACAAAATTAATTAGAGTAACATGATGAGATTCACATGATAATCCAAGTACTAGATAATCAAATTTTCCATAACCGGGGACACGGCTAACCATGATTAGTTTATACACTCTACAGAGGTTTGCACACTTTTCCCCACAAGACTCGATCTCATCCGTTGGGATTCTCGCACTACATGGTGTTTGAGAAACGGATGACCGAGACATAGTCTTTCAGAAGCGCTTGCACCTTACGAACGGGTAGACTGTACCAACCTACATCCCCTACATCTGCTAGTCTACCACTGTAAGAGTTTGCACGACTTAGTCAACTATGCTAGAGACCATAGTAGCTTGTGGCTGCACACAGAAGTTTCTAGTATGAATAATCTCATGATCCCTATGAGCCTGGGTGGCGGTCCAAAAGAAAAACAGGCAACCGCTGGAATACCCAGGTGCCTCAATCCACCCAGATGTGTGTTTAAGTTGCCACCTTAGATAAACCATTAATTTAACAATATCACATCTGTCATGGATACACTCACCCAATCCACGTCTACTAGCATAGCATGGCAATAAGCAAACATAGCAATAACTCCCAAGTGTTTGATAATAAAATAGGTAATAGGTACTACCTCATCTACTTCCCAAAACCCACAATTTAATTAGATCCTAATCATGCATTATTTGAGGATTGATCTAATGCAACAAAAACTGGGTAGTAGGAGGTATGATCAAAGTGTTACTTGCCTTGCTGATGATCCGCAAAACCTAGCGATTTGAAGTAGCAAGCGGCGTACTCCGAGTACACTATCGCAAACAAACAAGCATACAATATGTACTTATCTAATGCACAGGTAAAACTCAAATAACAGATCTAACCAGAATGTTCAACTTAAGAACTCCGGTTTGCAAAAAGAATCAAATCGAACGAAGCAACAAAAAACAAGCGGCAAAAGAAACAAGCTTCGTTTACTACTCTGGATCTAGGTCAAATTTTACAAAGGCAAAAACTTGTTTGAGTGGGTTAAACGGAAAGAGGGTTTCGAGACAAAACTCCAGGCTTTTGAATCACCTGATTCCGACAAACGAGCGAGCAGTTATACTAGAACGAAAATCGGATCAGAAATCGCGATCAGAAAAATCGCGGAAAAAATCCGAGAAAAAGAAAAACGATGAACAGATTAACGAACGAACGTTCGTTATCTAGATCTAAACGATGAACGCGTTCTTTAAAACGAATGAACGTGCGAATGCTCGCTAATTAACCTAAACCGGAAAAAAACCGATCTAATAAAAAAATGGATCTGAAAAACCAACAAAAAATCGGTGGAAAACCGAATGGTTTTTCTAAAAAAACCGGCGGCGGGGTCAACCTCGGCGGGCGGGTCCTCCGGCGGGCGGCGGCGGCGGCGTGTGGCATGGGCTAGGGTTTCCTGGGGCGGTGGCTTGGGCTAAAGTGGCCCGGGGTGGTGCTATTTAAAGGGCCCCGGCCAGAGGAGTCCTGGCCGATCCCGGCCCGTAGTCGGTTCGGTTTTTTTAATAATTACGCGCAGAAAAACAAACAAAAGAAATACTAAACGGACTCCAAAAATCCCGAAATACATTTTCCCCGGCTTCTAAAATCAAGCCGCACAGGAGGAACATTTATGTGGGGCATAAATGCAATTTTGAAAAACACACATTTTTCCTAAATTCAAATAAAAAAGTAAATAAACCCAAAATAAAATCTAATTTGATTTTATTATTAAATCCTCAATATTTTTTTTATTTTTGGGAAAGTCATTTTATTCCCTCTCTCATATTTTTATGATAGAAATAAATGAAGATAAAATAAATAACATCAAATGATCCTATTTTCAAAATTTGAGAAAACTCAAATATGAAAATAACGAAATCCCCAACTCTCTCCGAGGGTCCTTGAGTTACGTAGAATTTCTAGGATCAACCAAAATGCAATAAAATATGATATGCAATGATGATCTAATGTATAACATTCCAAGTTGAAAATTTGGGATGCTACAAACCTACCCCCCTAAAGATGAATCTCGCCCTCGAGATTCGGGTTGGCTAGAAAATAGGTGAGGGTGGTCCTTCAGCAGATCTTCCTCTCGCTCTTAGGTGGCTTCATCCTCCGTGTGGTGGCTCCACTGGACTTTGCAAAACTTGATGACCTTGCTGCGGGTGACTCGGCTGGCATACCCAAGAATCTTGACTGGTTTCTCCTCATAGGTCAAATCACTGTCCAACTGAATCGCTTCCAGCGGCACTGTATCTCCCAGCAGTATATCAGCCATCTCTGCGTGGCAATTCTTCAACTGGGAAACATGGAATACATCATGAACTCCTAACAATCCTTCGGGCAATTCCAACTTGTAGGCTACTTCTCCCATACACTCCAAAACCTTGTATGGTCCTACAAAACGTGGCGCTAACTTTCCCTTAACTCCAAAGCATTTAACTCCTCGAAGTGGAGATACTCGAAGATAAACTCGGTCTCCGACCTCGTAAACTGTCTCCTTGCGTTTAGAATCTGCGTAGCTCTTCTGCCTAGACTGAGCTACCTTGAGCCTATCGCAAATCAATTTCACCTTCTGTTCAGACTCCTTAATCAGGTCCGGTCCAAACAACTGGCGGTCTCCAACTTCATCCCACGACAATGGGGTCCTGCACCTCCTTCCGTACAAGGCTTCAAAAGGGGCCATCTTCAAACTGGATTGATAGATGTTGTTATAAGAGAACTCTGCGTACGGCCAATTGTCGTCCTAGCTAGATCCATAATCTAGCGCACAAGCTCTTAGCATATCCTCCAAAATCTGATTGACTCTCTCGGTCTGTCCATCTGTCTGCGGATGGAAAGCTGTGCTGAAATCTAGCCTGGTACCCAAAGTTTCGTGCAACTGATTCTAGAACTTTGAGGTAAATTGGGTTCCTCTGTCTGATACAATGCTCCTTGGAACTCCCTGCAGACATACGATCCTGGTCATGGATATCTTTGCCAACTTAGCACTGGTGTAAGTAGTCTTCACTGGGATGAAATGTGCTACCTATGTCAAATGATCGACTACTACCCAAATCGAATCATAGCCTGAACGTGTTCTGGGCAATCCCGTAATAAAATCCATGCCTAGCTTATCCCACTTCCATTCAGGTATTGGCAATGGTTGTAGCAATCCTGCTGGCTTCTGATGCTCTGCCTTTACTCTCTGACATACATCATAAACTGCTACATACTCCGCAATATCCATCTTCATTCCGGTCCACCAGAAAGTATCTTTCAAATCCAAATACATCTTGGTATTTCTTGGGTGAATCGACTATGGTGAATCATGGGCCTCTTGCAGAATTAACTTCCTGATCTCCGGGTTATTAGGCACATAAACACAGTCTTCAAACCATAAGGCATCGTGCTCATCCTCACGAAATCCTTTAGCTTTTCCTTTGCTCATTTTCCCCTTTATAGAAACAATCTCCTTGCCAGTCCTTTGAGCTTCTCTGATCTTATCTATCAAAGTAGACTGAATCTCCAATGCTGCTACATAGCCTCTTGGAACTATCTCCAAACATAGATCACGAAGATCCTCGGCTAACTCCCTTGGTAAATCTCCCGTCATTAGGGTGTTGACATGGCTTTTACGGCTCAATGCATCGGCTACTACGTTAGCCTTCCCGGGATGATAATGCAATCTCATATCATAATCCTTGATGGGCTCCAACCATCTCCTTTGCCTGAGATTCAACTCCTTCTGCGCGAAAATGTACTTTAAACTCTTGTGATCTGTGTACACCTCGCAGTGGTTTCCAATGAGAAAATTTATCCAAGTTTTCAATGCATGCACTACGGCTGCTAACTCCAAATCATGTGTGGCATAATTCAACTCATGAGGCTTAAGCTATCGTGAGGCATATGAAACAACTCTTCCCTCCTGCATAAGCACTGCTCCAATTCCTCCACGTGAAGGGTCCCAATATACCTCATAATCCTTGTTCTGATCTGACAAAATCAATACTGGTCATGTAACCAAACGTTTCTTCAACTCCTGAAAACTGGCCTCACATTCCTCAGTCCATTTGAACTTTGTATCCTTCTTTAACAACTCCGTCATAGGTTTTGCAATCTTCGAGAAATTTTCAATGAATCTCCGGTAGTATCCTGCGGGTCCAAGAAAACTCCGGATCTCTCCAACTATTGTTGGGGCTTCCCAATTCGTCACAGTGTCAACCTTGGTGGGATCTACTTCTATACCTTCTCCGGATATAACGTGTCCTAGGAATCCAACTTCCTTCAACCAAAATTCACATTTGCTAAACTTGGCATATAACTGATGTTTTCTGAGCTTCTCAAGTACCAAACACAAATGCTCCTTATGCTCCTCTTCATTCTTCGAGTAAACCAGAATATCATCAATGAACACTACGACGAACTTATCCAAAAACTCCATAAACACTTTGTTCATCATGTTCATAAAATAGGCAGGGGCGTTAGTCAGACCAAATGACATAATGGTATACTCGTACAGCCCATACCTGGTGGTAAAAGCTGTCTTAGGTGTATCCTGTTCTCGAATTTTCAACTGATGGTATCCTTATCGCAGATCGATCTTGGAAAATATCTTAGCTCCTTGCAATCGATCAAACAAATCATTGATCATCGGTAGTGGGTACTTGTTCTTGATGGTTACTTCATTCAATGCTCGATAATCAACAACCATCCTTAACGATCAATCCTTTTTCTCCACTAGAAGTACTGGCGATCCCCAAGGCGAAGAGCTTGGGAGAATATAACCTTTATCCAATAACTCTTTAATCTTCTTCTTAATCTCCTCCAAATCCTTTGCGGGCATCCTGTATGGTCTCTTAGATGTTGGCCCTGTGCCTGGCAAAAGCTCAATCAAAAACTCAATATCTCTATCCGGTGGCATGCCTGGCAACTCCTCTGGAAACACGTCAGGGAAATCCTTCACTACTGGTACTTCCTCCTGCACAACTCCTGTTAAGGAATTTACCTGAGTCCTTTTCGGCACATGCCGGGATACATACTTGATCCTTCTTCCTTCTGGCGTTTTAACCAAAATTGACTTACTGGCACATTCTATGTTCCCTTCATACTTCGATAACCAATCCATGCCTAATATCACATCCAATCCTTGAGATTCCAATACTATTAGGTCTGAGGGAAATACATAGTTACCGATCCTTAGTGGTAACCGATCACACCATAGACTAGCCATATACTCTGCTCTAGGTGAGGTTACTAACATGGGGGACCTAAGGGCTTGGGTTGGCAGTTTATACTTATCCACAAATCCCCTTGATATGTATGAATGCGATGCACCAGTATCAAAAAGAACGAGTGCAGTAAATGACTTAACCAAAAACTTACCTATTACTGCATCCGGCTGAGCTTCAACCTCCTCCATGTTAACGTGGTTCACCTGTCCTCTGTTGAAAGGGTTCGGCTTCTTCCCAGAGCTTCCATTGCCACTTCCATTCTGGGCTTCAGGACATTCATTGGCATAATGTCCGGTCTTCTGGCACTTTAAGCAAGTGACTTGGCTCAGGTCTCTCTTCGATGGGGTTGATGGGTTGGTACGGTTCTGGCCGTTGCTTCCTCCATTCCCATTACCATTCTTGGAGACATTATGATTGTGCAAGCTACCTCCCCCATGGGTATGCTGAAAAGGCCCTCCCGGTCTAGGGGTAAAACGCGGCTTCTGCTGAGATCCAGAATTGTACTTCCCTTATCCATATTTCCTCTTACGGTTCTCAATTTGTTGCCGCTTCCCTTCAATCATAAGAGCACGATCTACCAACTCCTGGTAGTTGTTGAAGGTTGCTACCATCAACTTCATGCTCAACTCATCATTCAGTCCTTCCAGAAACTTCTCCTGCTTAGCTGCATCCGTAGCAATGTCATCTGGGGCATAACGGGCTAGCTTACTAAAGTCATCCACATACTGGCCAACTGTCCGTCCTCCTTGGCACAAGTTGCGAAACTCATGCTTCTTCATGGCCACAGCTCCTGTTGAAACATGGGCAGTACGGAAAGCCTGCTGAAACTGGTCCCATGAGACAGTGTCGATAGGGAAAGTGGCTGTGAAATTCTTCGACCATGATGCTGCGGGTCCGTCAAGCTGATGTGTGGCAAACTTCACCTTTTCCGCATCTGTGCATCCTGCCGTGGTCAACTCCCTTGCTGTCTTGCGGAGCCAATCATCTGGTACTATAGGCTCGGTGCTACTGGAAAACACCGGCGGATTCAGCCTAAGAAAAATGGGCTAAGTGATCAACAGGTGGTGGTGGTGGTGGGTTGTTGTTATTGTTGTTCCCCTGATTCTGATTCTGGACTAGCAACTGCATCAACGTATTCTACTGCTGGATCAGCTGAGTGAGCTCCGGTGGGAAGGTAAATCCGGGGTCACGTCTCGGAGGCATCTGATGGGTTTAGAAAAGATGAGATTTGAGAATAGAGAGGGGTCTAAAGAGAAAATACTACCCATATGCACATGAGGCAAAAGCAAACAATTCACTTCATTCAATCAAACAAGGGCATACAATCGATGTAACTATCGCAACAGTGCTCGGACTACTATATTTACATGGTGGACTACTACTACTGATGGGGTGGTCTACTAGAAATATTCTTCGGTTGCAGACTCCATGATATCTGCTCCAACTTCATCAACATAGTCATCATCGCTATCATCTGGATCCGAGTCGGTGTCGTCGATGATGATGTAGTCTTCCGGGTGAATCTCCTTGGGTTCTTCGTCTTCTTCTACTAGTGTAGGGCCTCCCATAAATATTCCGATCTTCATTGTTAGGTCGGCATTCTTATCCACTAGTACTTAGATTTCCTCCTCATAATCTTCACATGTAGCCTTGAGTTCTTCCTCCAGTTCTGTGATTCTTGTCCTCGCCTTCTTCAGATCTATCATGTTCGCGCACATCTGGTTCTCCTGACGTCGAATGTGCTGGTTTAACTCTTGGATAAAAGCTTTGATTGATCTATCCTTCTTGGTGCTGATCATCTCCCAATGCTCATCTCGGGGCCCACAAATATGGTAGATTGTATCCTTAAGATCATTGCGGTAAACTTCTCCAATACGTCCCATGGTGATGTGAGCTGCCATGCTCTTTCCTAGACTCCAGGTTGGTGCATTAAAGGAAAACTCTATGGGCTCAGTGACTGGCATGAACGTCCTTCCTGGAACTTGAACTTGAATCATCCAGCGCTCCTCTTCAGGTAAAGTGGCGTTGTAGGTTACGGTGAAGCTGGGTACTCCGATGTTCAGATATCTAGTGACTTCCTTCAAGTGACGTCCAAAGGGTGTATCTTCATCCGGTTGTGTAAACTTTTTCCTTGCATCCGCCATCCTAAAAGAGTAGAAAAGATGAGGAGTCGGAATGAGAAGAGTGAGTAGTGATCTAGGGCTTCAGCTTAGTGGTCGTGTCCTACAGTCAGCGTGTGCTCTGGTACCATCTTGTAACGACCAGACCTCAAACGGTCCAATCTCTATGCTCCAGTGTCATCCCTGTATCAGTAATGCTGACACCGCACAGTACTTGAAGGATTTATAACAGAGTAGCAATCACACACTTATTACAATGAGTGTCTCAAAAGAGAACTTATTACATTTAATATGGCTTAAGGCCATCTAATAACGATAACAGCGGAAGGCTTGGAAGATAAGTGAGTCCATCAACTCCAACGGCATCACTGAGTATAGAACCATGACCTAAAAGGCTCCTTAATCGTCGTCTGAAAAGTCTGCAACATGAACGTTGCAGCCCGAAATGGGTCAGCACATGGAATATGCTGGCAAAGTAACACATAGAGAGCAATGAAAGAATAAGGCTATACTACATGCATATTTGGCTGGTGGAAAGCTCTAGGTTACAGTTTTGCATAAAGCCAATTTTTCCCTACTACAAAGGAATAAATTTTTATTTAACTATCATGGTAGTTGTTAAACATTGAGAGTGTAGACACCCTCTCAATCCCAATTAAGCATCATCATTAAAACCCAACAAAATTAATTAGAGTAACATGATGAGATTCACATGATAATCCAAGTACTAGATACTCAAATTTTCCATAACTGGGGACACGGCTAACCATGATTAGTTTATACACCCTGCAGCGGTTTGCGCACTTTTCCCCACAAGACTCGATCTCCTCCGTTGGGATTCTCGCACTACATGGTGTTTGAGAAACGGATGACCGAGACATAGTCTTTCAGAAGCGCTTGCACCTTACGAACGGGTAGACCGTACCAACCTACATCCCATACATCTGCTAGTCTACCACTGTAAGAGTTCGCACGACTTAGTCAACTATGCTAGAGCCCATAGTAGCTTGTGGCTGCACACAAAAGTTTATAGTATGAATAATCTCATGATCCCTTTGAGCCTGGGTGGCGGTCCAAAAGAAAAACAGGCAACCGCTGGAATACCCATGTGCCTCAATCCACCCAGATGTGTGTTTAAGTTGCAAACTTAGATAAACCATTAATTTAACAATCTCACATCCGTCATGGATACACTCACCCAATCCACGTCTACTAGCATAGCATGGCAATAAGCAAACGTAGAAATAACTCCCAAAGGTTTGATAATAAAACAGGTAATAGGTACTACCTCATCTACTTCCCAAAACCCACAATTTAATTTGATCCTAATCATGCATTGTTTGAGGATTGATCTAATGCAATAAAAACTGGGTAGTAGGAGGTATGATCAAAGTGTTAGTTGCCTTGCTGATGATCCACAAAACCTAGCGATTCGAAGTAGCAAGCGGTGCACTACGGGTACTCTATCGCAAACAAACAAGCATAAAATAAGAACTCATCTAATGCATGGGTAAAACTCAAATAAGAGATCTAACCAGAAAGTTCAACTTAAGAACTCCGGTTTGCAAAAAGAATCAAATCGAACGAAGCAACGAAAAACAAGCGGCAAAAGAAACAAGCTTCGTTTACTACTCTGGATCTAGGTCAAATTTTACAGAGGCAAAAACTTGTTTGAGTTGGTTAAACGGAAAGAGGGTTTCGAGACGAAACTCCAGGCGCTTGAATCGCCTGATTCCGACAAACGAGCGAAAAGTTATACTAGAACGAAAATCGGATCAGAAATCACGATCAGAAAAAATGCGGAAAAAATCCGATAAAAAGGAAAACGATGAACAAATTAACGAATGAATGTTCGTTATCTGGATCTAAACGATGAACGCGTTCGTTAAAACGAACGAACGAGTGAACGCTCACTAATTAACCTAAACCGGAAAAAACTGAACTAATAAAAAAACGGATCTAAAAAAATCGACGAAAACCCGGCGGAAAAACCGAACGATTTTTGTAAAAAAAACTGGCGGCCGGGTCAACCTCGGCGTGTGGGTCCGGCGTCGGCGGCGACGGCTCCGGCGGCTGCAGCGGCCGCGGCGGCGGCTTGGGGTGCGGGCTAGGGTTTCCTGGGGCAGCAGCTTGGGCTAAAGCGGCCCGGGGTGGCGCTATTTAAAGGGCCGCGGCCAGAGGAGTCCTGGCCGATCCAAGCCCGTAGTCGGTTCGTTTTTTTAAATAATTTCGTGCAGAAAAACAAACAAAAGAAATACTAAACGGACTCCAAAAATCCCGAAATAAATTTTACCCGGCTTCTAAAATCACGCCGCACAGGATGAACATTTATTTGGGGCCTAAATGCAATTTTGAAAAACACACATTTTTCCTAAATTCAAATAAAATAGCAAATAAAAACAAAATAAAATCTAATTTGATTTTATTATTAAATCCTAAATATTTCTTTATTTTTGGGAAAGACATTTTATTCCCTCTATCATATTTTTATGATAGAAATAAATGAAGATAAAATAAATAAAATCAAATGATCTTATTTTCAAAATTTGAGAAAACTCAAATATGAAAATAACGAAATCCCCAACTCTCTCCGAGGGTCTTTGAGTTGCGTAGAATTTCTAGGATCAACCAAAATGCTATAAAATATGATATGCAATGATGATCTAATGTATAACATTCCAAATTGAAAATTTGGGATGTTACACTGTGCCTTCAGTCATGCAGACTATCTTGCCATCTGGGTAAAAATGTCCAGTTGAATAAAATTGCATGACCAACTCATCATTCCATTTAGTCAGCCTTTGACCAACAAATGTGTCAACTCAGTTCATTTCGAAGCTCTCATGAACTCCTGGGAAGTAGTCTTCATTCTCATCAATGAATTTCCAGTCAACCCATCTCATATCACTTACTATCGGCTTCTTGTCCAAAAGAACTATCTCATAAAAGTCTTGCTGCTCCTTGGTGTGAAATCTTTAATCCACAGCAGTCCTTCTCCTCATAGCATATGGATCTTCTTGTCTCCATAGTATGAGACTGCTACCTCTTGAGCACTGCATTGGTTTTCCCTTGAAGAAGAAAGGGTGATGCAGCAGAGCAGCATACATATTTCCCTCAGTTTTTGAGAACCAAGGTATCAATCCAGTAGGAGGCCATGCCCGAGTCCCTCGCACCTAAACAAACAAATAAACTCCTCACAACCAATGCGATAAAGGGTTTGTCAATCCCTTCACGGTCACCTACGAGAGTGAGATCTAATAGATATGATAATATAATATTTTTGGTATTTTTAAGATAAAGATGCAAGTAAAATAAATTGCAAAGGAAATAACTAAGTATTGGAAGATTAATATGATGGAAAATAGACCCGGGGGCCATAGGTTTCACTAGAGGCTTCTCTCAAGAGCATAAGTATTACGGTGGGTGAACAAATTACTGTTGAGCAATTGACAAAATTGAGCATAGTTATGAGAATATCTAGGTATGATCATGTATATAGGCATCATGTCCAAGACAAGTAGACCGACTCCTGCCTGCATCTACTACTATTACTCCACACATCGACCGCTATCCAGCATGCATCTAGAGTATTAAGTTCAAGAGAATAGAGTAACACTTTAAGATATAAAGCCCATCTTGTTATCCTCGATGGCAACAATACAATACGTGCCTTTCTTCCCTTACTGTCACTAGGAAAGGACACCGCAAGATTGAACCCAAAGCTAAGCACTTCTCCCGTTGCAAGAAAGATCAATCTAGTAGGCCAAACCAAACTTATAATTCGAAGAGACTTGCAAAGATAACCAATCATACATAAAAGAATTCAGAGAAGATTCAAATATTGTTCATAGATAAACTTGGTAATAAACCCACAATTCATCGGTCTCAACAAACACACCGCAAAAGAAGATTACATCGAATAGATCTCCATAAGAGAGGGGGTGAACCTTGTATTGAGATCCAAAAAGAGAGAAGAAGCCATCTAGCTAATAACTATGGACCCGTAGGTCTGAAGTAAACTACTCACACTTCATCGGAGGGGCTATGGTGTTGACGTAGAAGCCCTCCGTGATCGATGCCCCCTCCGGCGGAGCTCCGAAAAAGGCCCCAAGATGGGATCTCGTGGATACATAAAGTTACGGTGGTGGAATTAGGGTTTTGGCTCTGTATCTGGTAGTTTGGGGGTATGTAGGTATATATAGGAGGAAGGAGTACGTCGGTGGAGCAACGTGGGCCCCACGAGGGTGGAGGGCGCGCCTGGGGGGTAGGCGCGCCCCCTACCTCGTGCCTTCCTGGTTGATTGCTTGACATAGGGTCCAAGTCCTCTGGATCATGTTCGTTCTGAAAATCACGTTCGCGAAGGTTTCATTCCGTTTGGACTCATTTTGATATTCTTTTTCTGCGAAACCCTAAAATAGGCAAAAAAACAGCAATTCTGGGATGGGCCTCCGGTTAATAGGTTAGTCCCAAAAATAATATAAAAGTGTATAATAGTGCCCAATAATGTCCAAAACAGGATATAATATAGCATGGAGCAATCAAAAATTATAGATACGTTGGAGACGTATCAAGCATCACCAAGCTTTATTCCTTCTCGTCCTCGAGTAGGTAAATGATAAAAACAGAATTTTTGATGTGGAATGCTACTTGGCATAATTTCAATGTAATTCTCTTAATTGTGGTATGAATATTCAGATCCGAAAGATTCAAGACAAAAGTTCAATATTGACATAGAAATAATAATACTTCGAGCATACTAACTAAGCAATTATGTCTCTTCAAAATAACATGGCCAAAGAAAGTTATCCCTACAAAATCATATAGTCTGGCTATGCTCCATCTTCACCACACAAAGTATTTAAATCAATCACAACCCCGATGACAAGCCAAGCAATTGTTTCATACTTTTGGTGTTATCAAACTTTTTCAATCTTCACACAATACATAACCGTGAGCCATAGACATAGCACTATATGTGGAATAGAATGGTGGTTGTGGAGAAGACAAAAAGGGAGAAGATAGTCTCACATCAGCTAGGCGTATCAATGGGCTATGGAGATGCCCATTAATAGATACCAATGTTAGTGAGTAGGGATTGCCATGCAATGGATGCACTAGAGCTATAAGTATATGAAAGCTCAACAAAAATAACTAAGTGGGTGTGCATCCAACTTGCTTGCTCACGAAGACCTAGTGCATTTTGAGGAAGCCCATCATTGGAATATACAAGCCAAGTTCTATAATGTAAAATTCCCACTAGTATATGAATGTGATAACATAAGAGACTCTCTATCATGAAGATCATGGTGCTACTTTGAAGCACAAGTGTGGAAAAAGGATAGTAGTATTTCCCCTTTTTTTTATTTATTTATTCTTTTTTGGGCCTTTTTTTATTTGGCCTTTCTCCTTTTTTGGGACAATACTCTATGAATGATGATCATCACACTTCTATTTATTTACAACTCAATGATTACAACTCGATACTAGAACAAAGTATGACTCTATATGAATGCCTCCAGCGGTATACCGGGATAGCAATGATGCATGAGTGACTTATAAGATAGAATTATGAACGGTGGCTTTTCCACAACTAAAATGTCAACTACATGATCATGCGAATCAATATGACAATGATGGAGTGTGTCATAGTAAATGGAATGGTGGAAATTTGCATGGCAATATATCTCGGAATGGCTATGGAAATGCCATGATAGGTAGGTATGGTGGCTGTTTTAAGGAAGGTATATGGTGGGTGTATGATACCGGCGAAAGGTGCGCGGTATTAGAGAGGCTAGCAATGGTGGAAGGGTGAGAGTGCGTATAATCCATGGACTCAACATTAGTCATAAAGAACTCACATACTTATTGAAAAATCTATTAGTTATCGAAGCAAAGTACTACGCGCATGCTCCTAGGGGGATAGATTGGTAGGAAAAGACCATCGCTCGTCCCCGACCGCCACTCATAAGGATGACAATCAATAAATACATCATGCTCCGACTTCTTAACATAACGGTTCACCATACATGCATGATATGGGAATCACAAACTTCAACACAAGCATTTATCAAATTCACAACTACTCAACTAGCACGACTCTAATATCACCATCTCCATATCTCAAAACAATTATCAAGTTTCAAACTTCTCATAGTATTCAACACACTCATAAGAAAAAAATTATTAATCTTGAATGCCTAAAAGAATTAAAGCAGATTACCATGCTGTTTTGTAGGACTCTCAAAATAATCTAAGTGAAGCATGAGAGAAAAAAAGTTTCTATAAAACAAATCCATCACCGTGCTCTAAAAGATATAAGTGAAGCATTAGAGCAAAAACCATATAACTCAAAAGATATAAGTGAAGCACATAGAGTATTCTAACAATTTCCGAATCATGTGTGTCTCACTCAAAAAGGTGTGTGCAGCAAGGATGATTGTGGAAATCTAACAAATAAATACTCAAATAATACAAGATTCTCCAAGCAAAACACATAGCATGTGGTAAATAAAAATATGGCTCCAAGTAAAGTTACCGGTAGAAGTAGACGAAAGAGGGGATGCCTCCCGGGGCATCCCCAAGCTTTGGCTTTTAGGTGTACTTAGGTTATCTTGGGGTTACATGGGCATCCCAAAGTTTAGGTTCTTTCCACTCCTTGTTACATAATCCATCAAATCTTTTACCCAAAACTTCAAAACTTCACAACACAAAACTTAAAGTACAAAATCTCGTGAGCTCCGTTAGCGAAACAAAAACAAAATACCACTTCAAGATACTGTAATGAACTCATTCTTTATTTATATTTGTGTTAAACCTACTTTATTACAACTTCTCTATGGTTTATAAACTATTTTACTAGCCATAGATGCATCAAAATAGGCAAACAACACACGGAAAACAGAATCTGTCAAAAACAGAACAGTCTATAGTAATCTGCAGCTAACGCAAGTTCTGGAACCCCAAAAATTCTAAAATAAATCGATGGACATGAGGACTTTATCTATTAATCATCTGCAAAAATAATTAACTAAATATCACTTTCCAAATAAATATGGCAGAATTTCTCGTGAGCGCTAAAGTTTCTGTTTTTTACAGCAAGATTAAAAAGACTTTCCCCAAGTCTTCCCAACGGTTCTACTTGGCACAAACACTAATTTAAACACAAAAAACACAACCAAAACAGAGGCTATATATATTATTTGTTACTAAACAGGAGAAAAAATCAAGGAATAAAAATAAAATTGGGTTGCCTCCCAACAAGCGCTATTGTTTAACTCCCCTAGCTAGGCATGAAAGCAAGGATAAATCTATGTATTGCCATAATAATAAGATAGATCATTAAAAAATCGTTTCATATTCTCTATGTTCGGTAGCAAGTTTTATTTGAGGCAAGCAAAATTAATCAAAAAGTCTAAATTTAATGGGACAAAAGTCCCCAAGATCAACTTTGGGAGGTATAGGTTCCTCCTTTGGCCCTTTGTATTGCACTACCAATTCATCATTATAAGCATTCTTTTGACAGAACTTTGTGAGCCTATACTCAAGAGAATATCCTAGTTCATTATTTTGAATAGCTAAATCATTATTAAGTTCAGAAATTCTATCAACTAGAACGTTGGTAGGAACCCTTTTTCTAAGATTTTCATTGAAAGCAACATAGTCTAGAGATTGAAAACACAATATTTCTTCTTGATCAAAAAGGATAGCCTCTATGGGAGGACGGTCAGAATCCACCCTATAATGCACAAAGATTTCTTTGGCCTCTTTTATTATGAATCTAAACTCATGAGCCAAAAAGATAGTAGCGGCACGCTTAACAGAAGAATGCTCAATATTAGAAAATTCTAAGAAAATCCTTTGTATGCAAGGATGCATGTGCATAAATTGTCTTTCAAGTTCAACTACAAGCATGGCAATAGCATCCGCAAGACTACTAGTTCTCTGAAGGATAGAGCTACCCATAGAAGGCAAAGCACCGGCACAAGTAAAGAAATCTTGGATAACTCCTTTTCCAATAATATTACCACTACCAATTCAGAATTTGTTTTGTATATAAGATAGGTGGTTCTTCAGTAGGAGCATCAGAATTTTTCATGATATTATTATTGTCCATATCGACAATAATTTCCCCGATTTCAGACATTACGGCGGCAAGTGCAAGGGGCAAAAAGAGGCAAATAGAGAAAGAGAGGGAGGAAGGAGAGAGAGAGAGAGGGGGCAAATAAAACGGCAAGGGTGAAGTGGGGGAGAGGAAATGAGAGGGAAATGGCAAATAATGTAATGCGGGAGATAAGGGTTTGTGATGGGTACTTGGTATGTTGACTTTTGCGTAGACTCCCCGGCAACGGCGCTAGAAATCATTCTTGCTACCTCTTGAGCACTGCGTTGGATTTCCCTTGAAGAGGAAAGGGTGATGCAGCAGAGCAGCGTAAGTATTTCCCTCAGTTTTTGAGAACCAAGGTATCAATCCAGTAGGAGGCCACGCCCGAGTCCCTCGCACCTAAACAAACAAATAAAATCCTCGGAACCAACGCGATAAAGGGGTTGTCAATCAATTCACGGTCACCTACGAGAGTGAGATCTAATAGATGATAATATAATATTTTTGTTATTTTTAAGATAAAGATGCAATTAAAATAAATTGCAAAGGAAATAACTAAGTATTGGAAGATTAATATGATGGAAAATACACCCGGGGGCCATAGGTTTCACAAGAGGCTTCTCTCAAGAGCATAAGTATTACGGTGGGTGAACAAATTACTGTTGAGCAATTGACAGAATTGAGCATAGTTATGAGAATATCTAGGTATGATCATGTATATAGGCATCACCTCCAAGACAAGTAGACCGACTCCTGCCTGCATCTACTACTATTACTCCACACATCGACCGCTATCCAGCATGCATCTAGAGTATTAAGTTCAAGAGAATAGAGTAACGCTTTAAGCAAGATGACATGATGTAGAGGGATAAACTCATGCAATATGATATAAACCCCATCTTGTTATCCTCGATGGCAACAATACAATACGTTCCTTGCTTCCCTTACTGTCACTAGGAAAGGACACGGCAAGATTGAACCCAAAGCTAAGCACTCCTCCCATTGCAAGAAAGATCAATCTCGTAGGCCAAACTAAACTCATAATTCGAAGAGACTTGCAAAGATAACCAATAATACATAAAAGAATTCAAATAAGATTCGAATATTGTTCATAGATAAACTTGATCATAAACCCACAATTCATCGGTCTCAACAAAGACACCACAAAAGAAGATTACATCGAATAGATCTCCACAAGAGAGGGGGAGAACTTTGTATTGAGATCCAAAAAGAGAGAAGAAGCCATCTAGCTAATAACTATGGACCCGTAGTTCTGAAGTAAACTACTCACAATTCATCGGAGGGGCTATGGTGTTGATGTAGAAGCCCTCCGTGATCGATGCCCCCTCCGGCGGAGCTCCGGAAAAGGCCCCAAGATGGGATCTTGTGGATACAGGAACTTACGGCGGGGAATTAGGGTTTTGGCTCCGTATCTGGTAGTTTGGGGGTACGTAGGTATATATAGGAGGAAGGAGTACATCGGTGGAGCAACGTGGGCCCCATGAGGGTGGAGGGCGCGCCTAAGGGGGGGGGGGTAGGCGCGCCCCCTACCTCATGCCTTCCTAGTTGATTGCTTGATGTAGGGTCCAAGTCCTCTGGATCATGTTCGTTCCGAAAATCACGTTCCCGAAGGTTTCATTCCGTTTGGACTCCGTTTGATATTCTTTTTCTGCGAAACCCTAAAATAGGCAAAAAATAGCAATTCTGGGTTGGGCCTCCGGTTAATAGGTTAGTCCCAAAAATAATATAAGTGTGTATAATAAAGACCAATAATGTCCAAAACAGGATATAATATAGCATGGAACAATAAAAAATTATAGATACGTTGGAGACGTATCAGAGACCTGCATCATTTCTCACTTTCATATTTTCTGCAACCGGATGATTGTCATCATGATCTGGAATCTTCATCCTCTTGAACTTCAGGTGTTGGGGCCTTGTTCTTCTCTGTAGCAGAAATGTTTCTTGTAGATATCTTGGGTGATGTTGGCTTTGGAGCTTGAACTGATGGCTTGGGAGATATCTTGGGCTTAGATGGTGCAGCCCCAGACTTGATAGCATCTCCCATAAGCTTCTGAGATTTTGGTGGAGGCGCAGCAATTTCTTCCTCCTCCTCTTCATCATCCTCATCGGATCCTTTCATCATGGAAGGTCTTCCAATCACTCTATCCATGGTCTTCTTGACTCTTTCCTTCCATTTCTTGCCTCCGGCAGCCTCATCCTCCTTTGATTTCAAGGTTTCAAGAGTGGAGGCTCTGGCTTTTGACATGGGCTTCCTTTGAGCAGGAGCCTTCTTGTGCATGCCAGGCTTGATGGCTGCAGCAGCAGCTTGCTCTTTCTTGATCACTTTCTTCTTTCAGGTGACCTCCTTGTCAGCAACAAAATCCTCATCTTTAGATTCTAAGGTTCTCTTCCTTCTTGTCCTTGTTGGAGCTTTAGGCAGATTTCTTGGGGTGCTTCTGCTACCCTCATCATAGCTGCTATCTGAGGGGCTAGTGCCCTCACTTAGATTTGCATGCTCCTCTGACCTGTTCTGGCTATCACTGTTGTCTGACATGGCTGACATTGACCCTGTGAATAGATAGGTATAGGCAGAGTAGATGAGCATCACAAAGCACAGCTATTTTGGCAAAAAGTTGAGACAAAAACTTAATTTTAGATTTCTACAGAAAGCATTTCGGAGCTACCGATATGACAAACTTAGTGACACCGAAGCAACTTTAGAGTCTAAACATTTGATTTCAGTCAGACCGAGACATAGTTCGGTGACTCTGAGATGCTAGGGTTTAACAGAGAAAGTGAACTCAGTCACAATGATTTGTACACTTCGGTCAGACTGAGTAGTACATGTGCAATGGCCTGGGCCAAATCGGTTAGACCGAATACATCAAATCGGTCGATCCGAGATGTGTTCGGCGGAAACCTAACCCTAATTTTTTGCATCAAATCTAATCTAGAGGAAATTTTGAGCGGATAGAATGATCTCAATCATGGCAAGAATCATGGTATTATCCTTTGTGCTAGAATCGGAGTTAAGGAATACACAAAGGGATTGAGTTCGTACCGTAACTCGGCCATGAACTCGCTACGGCGACAATGACGGAGGTAATTCCCGTTGACGGCGACGGAGACCAACGGCAGGAGGGCGCTGCTAACGACGGAGAAGATCCGAAGACCAGGGGGCGGCAGAGCTGGGCAGGCGCGGTTGGAGGTTTGAAGTAATTTCCAAATTTTAACCCGTAGATATATATACCCAGTCACTGTTGGTGTGACCGAGTGGAACAACTTGGTGGCAGCGAGATGCATAATCGCAAGCGGTTACTGCAACTCGGTGAGACCGAATAGTACTAATTGGTTGCACTGAGGTAAAAACCTAGATCATATATTTGAGTTCGGTGAGACCGAAAGGAATGAATCGGTCAGACCGAGAACCATTGAGATGTTTTGGAAGTTTAAGCCCTTGACGGATCGGTGGCTCCGAGTGCTTCTCACCCGGAGGGTCCGAATTCGACTTGATCAAACTTTGTGATGTAGCATGAATAGAGTTTGAGATGAGAAAAGCATAGATAGCTAGAGGGAGTACCTAGGCATTCTTGTCCATCCATTTGGCAAAAAGAAAGAGCCAAACAATCAAAGCAACAACTGGATGTCCTCGAATGGGAAAAATATGCAACCAACATGCTCACACAATAAGATACCAAATGAAATATGTGGCAAAGCACACACAAACACTCTAGCATCTATCAAGCAATTGGCAATGAATAGGTCATCTATATATGAGTATATTGACTAAGGAGTCCAATGAGAACATTTGATCGTAGGTCATACTCATCGTTTAAGCACAAGTGGGGTTACCAGTTTTATGTAAAGCATTGTTGTGTTCACACCATTAGTGTTGCTTTAGCTCAATTCTTTGAGAAAAGCCCCGCCCTAGATGTGATACCCACACTAAAAGGGATGAACTAACCTTGGGTTTTGTCGATGATGACTCCATGTAGGTGTTGAAGATGTAGATTCTCAATGTTGATGTAGATCATTTGGAACAATCCATTGGAGTGAGTTGCACTTTCAATACCTACATGGGTTAGTCCCACAAGGAACACACAAAGATTTCCATAGACATAGAGTGAAATACACATACAATGATGTCCATGAAAGCATCAGGTTCCCTTGTCCCTTGTCTTACCAACAAGAGGGTTTGTGACTCCTTGAACTAGTGCAAGATGTGAAAGTTGATTACACTTGTCCTTGCCAAAATGAATATGAGTGAAGTATGTTGGCGGAGTCACCCTCAAGAACTCGCTAGTTCTTCTTCTTTGGGATCCACATCATCTTGATGGGATTCCTTAAAGTTGTAGTCATAGTTGATGAATTAGAAATTGATGTAGTCTTGGGAACCCACTTGACCAAGGACTTTGGAGCTTCTTCAAATGCATCAATATCTTGTTAAAGCTTGTCCTTGACTTTTAGCTTGTGATCTTGTGGTGGAAGATCATCTTGAGCTTGTGTTCCCTTGAAGGAAGTAGGATCATACTTCTCTTGTTGAGGAACAAACTTTTTCTTGGGGTATTGATCTTCTTCCCACTCAACTCCATTGGCATTGAACTTCTGTTCAAAACCAACACCTTGATTCTTCCTATGCCTTCCTTGCTTGCGCACAATTTCCTCAAATTGCTTACTTCCGGCAAGGCTCTTGTAAACACCTTTCTCTATAATTCCCTTCAATAAGATATTTTCTTGCTCAAGTGTAACTTGGCTAAGATAATCATTAGTGGAATGAAGATAACTACTAGAAGCAACAATATTTGATTTAACATGGTTGTTGTTACTACTAGAAGAAGAATCTTTCTTGCTCTTATTGCTAGATTTTACTTGTGGCATGTAAGTAGACAAGAGTAAACGCTTGGAAATGTAGGAAGAACTTTTCTTACGAAGATCATCATTAATTGCTTTTAAGAACCCATGCTCTAGATTGATCTTTTCAAAGCATAGCTTCTCATGAGTCTTTAAAAGATCTCGATGATCCTCTAAGGTAGTTTCATGAGCTAACTTAAGAGTGTTTAGTCCTTTAGTTAGACGCTCAATCTCCTTCTTATCATTATCATTCGTTTCATCTTTATTAGCATGATTAATAGCAATTTCATCATAGTTTTCATCACTAGAGTTGTCAACAAGTAAATCATCATCACCTAGCAAATCATCTTAATCACTATTGAAATCAACATACTCGGGGTGTGATAACTTGGGGCCTTTAGCCATGAAGCATCTTCCAATCCCTTCATTTGGTGAATTGAATATGTCATGGGAGTTGGATGACACAAGTGCAAGACCGGCAACACCTTCATCTTGATTATATTCAGAGTCGAAGTGATATATAGCTTCTCTCAGAGTAGTTGTCGGAGTCGGAACTGAATACCCATTCGCCAACATGAGCTTGATGTCTTTGTCTTGTGTAGCTCTTTGATGACTTGTCCTTCCTTTCCGAATGCTTGCTTCTACGAGAGGGTCTTCATTCATAATGATCATCTCTACTCCTTCTCGCTCTTGGTGGTGATTCCTCCCTTTTACTTCTCCTTTTAGGTGAGTCTTCTCTTCTTTTGTATGGAGCCATACACTCACTAGAGTAGTGTCTAGGTCTTCCACAATTGTAGCAATTGCGATCACGACTAGAAGGTCTTTTGTCATTGTAGGACTGTCGGAGTAAATGGCCATGGGTAGCCTAGCCGGCTTCCCCTGGCACTTCTGCAAAAATTACGAGCCCGCCCGACTCTCAAGAATCCAAGACACGGGGCCACCTTCCCCCCGCCGGCTGCGATCTAGGCCGGCTTTGGGAAGGCGGTCCGACTTCAACCTTCATGAGAGGGCCGACTCCAAGAAGCCGGCTACGATAAAGCCGACTCCTTCAAGCCGGCTCCCCATAAAGTAGTCAAAACCGTACCCACAAAGTTTGCACCCACCTAACGGCGGTGCGACGGGGCATGGCTATAGAAGAGCCTGCCACCCCCGAATCTCGGAGCACGCCTGGCACAGTGCGCCGTACGAGGTAGGCATGACCCGTCCGGCGCAGCACTGTTGCCATGTTGACCCTGGCGTCACCCACGACGGGCCGCCAGCGTGGCCCACAGGCGGTGGGCCCCTTAGAGCAGGGAAACGACCGAAGGCGGCCGCGCTTCCAACCAGCCGGCCCAAGACGGAGCCGGCTCCGTCAGCCGGCCCGCCGCTTCCCTCGAAGAGGACGCCCCATTAAGGGGACAAGACGCGGTAAGGCTACAGCGATCACCCGGCAGGCGGCGGTACTGTAGCCGCGCTTACCACGATGAAGCTCACGTCAGCAAGATGAAGCCACAGTGACCAAGGAGTTGGCAGCTGGCGGGACCCACCAGCCGGCGGGCCCCAGCAGTCGGCGCAGAAGCCGGCGAGTGTGGTCACAGACGGCTGGGCCCCGCGCCCAGCCGGATTACCATTGTACCCCCGGGGGGTAGGCCTATATAAACCCCCCGGGGCACCCATGCAAAGGGTTGGACCCCCTGCTAGTTCTAGACACCATACAAGGAGAAGAAGCAGGCTAGCCGTGCCCTTTCTTCCTCCTCCTCCCCCAAAACAGCCCAAGGAGCGTTGTGTAGCTACTCGATTCATCTAGTGAGCATGCGGAGACCCCGCAGAGCAGCAGTAGGGGTGTCATCTCCTCAGAGAGCCCCGAAGCTGGGTAAGATCCGCCGGCGTGCATGTCTTCGCCTCATCCCGCTTCCAGACACCGGCCACGTCTTATTGGTTCCCACAAAGATAAGCCACCCGTTGGCATATGTCGCACCTACCACCCGACATTTGGCGCCCACCGTGGGGCCAGGCGCACCGTCGTCCGGAGACCTGTTCTGGACGGGAACCCTCTTCCTCCCCAGCGAGCGTAGCCAGCCCGGCACGCCCGATGGCGCCTGCCGCGATGCGCTGCAAGGCGTCACCAGCGTCTGTGCGGCAAGCGGCCTCGCCGATCTCCCCGACGAGCTCGCCTCCGATGCGGGCGCTGACCGCCTTGCCAATCTCCTCGGCCGGCTCCATGTCTCCAGCGAGCCCGCTGCGGACTTGGAGTCGGTTGGCTCCACCGACCCAATGCCCGTCGACTCCGACGCGGCCTCCTACGACGCCTTCCCTGCCAACGTCGCGATCTACAACGACCCGCTTCCCCGAGCCGACGGCCACGATGCTGTCGCCGCCGAAGTGATGGTTGTCGGCCACGGCGGCCCGGCCGACAAGAGCGCCCGCGACGCCTCGCGCGCGGCGGCCCACGACCTGTCCGCTCCTCTCCCGGCCGACGCCGACGACGAAGCCCTGGAAGCGCGCCGCCTCGCCCTCCTCGCAGAGGGCCGGAGGCTGGCCTCCGTAAGACGCCTCACTGAGGCCTACCGGCGCGAGGCTGACCGCGCCGCCTTCGGCACGCCGGCCCCGAGCGGGCCAAGCCGGGCCGGCCTTGTCAAGCAATGCGGCGCCGTCATCGCCGACACGCTGGGGGTCGACCGCCCGGTCTATGCCACTCTGCTCGAGAACTTGCGTGCCGCCCAAGCGGCCGTAGACGAGCTGGACGGCCTGGAGCCCGAAGACCTTCCCCACATGACCCGGCGCATCCAGCAGTTGATCGACGCCGCCACGCAGCGGCACGAAGCCGACGCTCGCGCGGAAAGCCTTCCCCCGCGCCGAGAGCAGGGCACAACGTCCCGGAAGCCGACTCCGAGCGATACCTGCGCGCGACGCGAGAAGGAGCCGGCTACCAGCCACCGCCGGACCCGGATCTCCATCGAGCGGGACGTGGACGGTTATCCCCGAGCCATGGAGTGGCGGGGCGACCCGCCTCCGCCTCCGCCCCGTGGAGAGAGATATCCCGCCTCACCGCCAGTGGCGCACCCGACTCTCAGCGGCCAACTGGGCCGCCGCGAAGGAATCGGCGAGAACGACGCCCGCCATCGGCTCGACCGCCTGGCACGATCCCTGGCATTGGAAGAAGAAGACGATGTCGGCCCGCCTTGCTTTGGCCCCCGCATCCACGACGAGCCCTTTCCCAAAGGGTTCTCGCTCCCAAGAGACACGCCCAAGTACAACGGCTCCGTGAAGCCGGAAGATTGGTTGATCGATTACTCCACCGCAGTTAGCATAGCCAACGGCAACCGGCGAGTCGCCGTGAAGTACGTGCCCCTCATGCTGCAAGGCACGGCGCAGACTTGGCTCAACAGCCTCAAGCCGCGTAGCATCAACAGCTGGCTAGACTTCACAGAAGCCTTCATCCGCAACTTCACCAGCACCTACAAGCGGGCTCCCAGACAGCTCTCCTTGTGCGTGTAAGGCCCCGCCGAGTCCACTCGCGATTACCTCACGCGTTGGGCCGAGCTCCGCAACTCTTGTGAAGGGGTGCACGAGGTACATGCCATAGAGTACTTCACAGCCGGATGCCGAGAAGGCACCCTCCTCAAGCACAAGCTCCTCTGCGACGAGCCGGCTACTCTCGACAAGCTTCTGGACATAGCGGACAAGTACGCCACCGCCGACTCCTCGATGAAGACCGAGCTTCGGGTAGACGCGTCCGGGAAGGTGCTCAACCCGGCGCCCAAGACGCCGGCTGGAGAGCCCGGCCGACACCCCAACTCGAACGACAACAAGCGCAAGGGCCCTGCGCCGCCTCCCGCTAGCCGGCAGGTGGCCACGGTCGAAGATGCGCCGCCTGAAGAACGACCGGCGCCCAAGAAGCCCAAGGGCGGCAGGCCGGCTTGGCAGCCCGCCTTCTCCTACGAGCAAACCCTCGACGCCCCTTGCAAGTTCCACAGCGGCGCGAAGCCGTCCAACCACACGACCCGGAAGTGCAACTGGCTCACCCGAATCTCTAAGGGCGAGGGGCTCTTACCGCCCCCGCCTGCCGGCCCACCGCCTCCGCCTCCGCCGCCTCCGGCCACTCGGCCCGCGGTCGGAGCCGTGAATGACGAGTTCCCTGATGAGCAAGCAACCTACGTCGTCTTCACCAGCCAGCCCGAAGACTGGCGCAGCAAACGCCGAGAGCACCAGGAAGTCAGCATGGTCGCTGCCAACCCCGCTGAACACATGCATTGGTCAGAAAAGCCCATCAGCTGGAGCCGGGCCGACCACCCGGAGGTGATGCCGTCTCCCGGCTCTTACGCTCTGGTCCTAGAAGCCACCCTTGCAACGGACAGACGTGCCGCCCGCTTCTCTCGTGTATTGATAGACGGCGGGAGCAGCAACAACATCTTGTATCGTGACACCCTGGAGAAGTTGAAAGTCAAGACAAAACAGCTCATGCCCACTCGGACAGTGTTCCACGGCATCGTACCCGGCCTGTCCTGCGCCCCCATTGGCAAAATCAAGATTGATGTACTTTTTGGGGACAAGGAGCATTTCCGCCGGGAAGCGATCTGGTTTGAGGTGGTGGACCTGGAGAGCCCTTACCATGCATTGCTGGGCCGACCTGCCTTGGCCAAATTCATGGCGGTTCCCCACTATGCATACCTCAAGATGAAGATACCAAGCACCAAAGGCGTCATCACCGTAGCCGGCGACTACAAGAAGTCCTCCGAGTGCGCCGCGGCCGGCAGCCGGCTGGCCGAGTCCCTTGTGATCGCTGAAGAGAAGAAGATGCTGGACCGAGTCGTGGCCATGGCCGGCAAGCAGTCGGCCGTGTCCCCCGACCCCAAGGAGCATGACACTCAAGGGCCTTTTCAGCCGGCCAAGGAGACGAAGAAGATACCTCTTGACCCCGAGCGTCCGGAGAGGTTTGCCGTCATCGGGGCAAACCTGAACAGCAAATAGGAAGGCGAGCTCGCCGATTTCCTCCGTGAGAATCGGGACATCTTCGCATGGTCCCCCAAGGACATGCCGGGTGTTCCGAGGAAATTCGCCGAGCACAAACTGCATGTTCGAGAAGGCGCGAAGCCAGTCAGACAACCCCTTCGCCGGCTGTCAGAGGAGAAGCACAGGATTGTGGGGGAGGAGATAGCCTGGCTCTTGGCGGCCGGCTTCATCATGGAAGTTTTCTTTCCAGAGTGGCTCGCCAACCCGGTCCTTGTGTTGAAGAAGAATAACAAGTGGCGCATGTGTATAGACTACACAAGCCTCAACAAGGCCTGCCCCAAAGATCCTTTCGCCCTACCAAGGATAGACCAAGTGATAGACTCCACAGCCGGATGCGAGCTGTTGAGTTTTTTGGATGCTTACTCTGGATATCACCAGATAAAGCTAGACCCGGATGACCGCCTGAAGACCGCCTTCATCACACCGTTCGGAGCCTTCTGCTACCTGACTATGACATTCGGCTTGAGAAATGCCGGTGCCACCTTTCAGCGTTGCATGTAGAAGTGCCTCCTCAAGCAGCTCGGTAGGAATGCCCACGTTTATGTGGACGACATCGTGGTGAAGACGGAGAAGCGTGGCACCTTGCTGGAAGACCTCAAGGAAACATTTGAGAACCTGCGCCGGTTCCAAATCAAGCTCAACCCCGAGAAATGCGTGTTCGGGGTGCCAGCCGGCCAGCTCCTAGGCTTCCTGGTCTCCGAACGTGGCATTGAATGCAACCCAGCGAAGATCAAGGCCATCGAGAGAATGGCGATCCCCACCAAGCTTCGAGACATTCAGAAATTCACCGGGTGCTTGGCCTCCTTGAACCGCTTCATGAGCCGGCTCGGAGAGAAAGCTCTCCCCCTCTACCACCTCATGAAGAAAAGCACCCACTTCGAGTGGAACGACCAGGCCGACCAAGCTTTCCACGAGTTGAAGAAGATGCTGGCCACGCCGCCTGTCCTCGCAGCGCCGATTGAGAAAGAACCCATGCTCCTTTACATCGCTGCAACCAGCCGGGTGGTCAGCACCGTCATCGTAGTCCAGCGCCCGGAAGAAGGCCGAGCCCAGCCGGTCCAGAGGCCGGTGTATTATTTGAGCGAGGTGCTGTCCGCCTCAAAGCAGAACTACCCGCACTACCAAAAGATGTGTTACGGCGTGTACTTCACCGCCAAGAAGCTGAAGCCCTACTTTCAAGAGCACCCCGTCACGGTCGTATGCACTGCCCCGCTAGCCGAGATCATAGGCAGCCGGGATGCGTCCGGCCGGGTCGCGAAATGGGCAATCGAGCTGGCCCCTTACACAATCTTCTACCAACCCCGCACCGCCATCAAGTCCCAAGCGCTGGCCGACTTCCTCGTCGACTGGGCCGAGACCCAGTACCTGCCGTCGGCTCCGGACTCCACCCATTGGCGCATGCACTTCGATGGGTCCAAGATGCGCACCGGCTTGGGAGCCGGCATCGTCCTTACCTCTCCCAAAGGCGACAAGCTCAAATACACGCTACAGACCCACTTCGCCGCCTCCAACAATGTGGCCGAGTACGAGGCGCTCATACACGGGCTCCGGCTTGCCAAAGAGCTTGGCATTCGCCGGATCCTATGTTATGGCGACTCGGACCTGGTAGTCCAGCAGTCATCCGGTGACTGGGACGCCAAGGACGCGAACATGGCGAGCTACCGTTTCCTGGTCCAACAACTTAGCAGATACTTTGAAGGGTGCGAGTTCCTCCACGTACCTCGAGCCGCCAACGAGCCAGCCGATGCCTTGGACCGAATAGGCTCCACCCGGCAAGCAATTCCAACCGGCGTCGCTCTACAACGCCTATTCAAGCCGTCTATCAAGCCGTCTCCGGAATCCGATTCCATCTTCGTGCCGCCTGACCCCGATGCGGCCAGGTCCGGCTCGAAGAATCAAGTAGCCGACCTCAAGACCCCTGTAGCCGGCCCGGGGACTTCGGCAGCCGGCTCGGGGACTGCGGTAGCCGGCCCGGGGACTGCACCAGCACTACAGCCGGCGGCCGACTCCAGCACCTCACCGCCCAGCCCGCCCACCCTAGTGGCAGTAGCCACTTTGGCAGTAGAAGAAATCACGGCTCCGTCTTGGGCTCAGTCCATCCTCAACTTCTTAGTGAACCAAGACCTGCCGACTGACGAAACAGAAGCAAGACAAGTCCAGCGTCGAGCCGGAGCGTACACAATCGTCAACAGAGAACTACTCAAGCGCAGCGTCACCGGAGTCCTCCAGCGATGCGTCGAGCAAGAGAAGGGCATTGCAATCCTTGCAGACATTCACCAAGGAGAGTGCGGCCACCATGCGGCCTCAAGATCACTTGTCGCCAAAGCCTTCCGCCATGGTTTCTTCTGGCCGACTGCTTTGGACGACGCCAAAGAACTAGTCAAGCATTGCAAGGGATGCCAGCTCTTCGGCTCCAAGCAACACATGCCGGCCTCGGCACTCAAGACCATTCCCCTCACTTGGCCCTTTGCCGTTTGGGGACTGGACATGGTGGGCCCATTCAAGACGGCGCGCGGCGGCATGACGCATCTGCTCGTCGCCGTGGACAAGTTCACCAAGTGGATTGAAGCAAAGCCGATCAAGAAGCTGAATGGGCCGACTGCCGTGACCCTCATCACAGACATAACAACTCGGTATGGCGTGCCGTACAGCATCATCACCGACAATGGCACGAACTTCGCCAAAGGAGCCTTGGCACGTTTCTGTGCAGCCCAAGGCATCCGGCTGGACTTAGCGTCCGTCGCCCATCCGCAGTCAAACGGCCAGGTCGAGCGAGCCAACGGCCTCATCCTCTCCAGCATCAAGCCCCGATTGGTTGTACCTCTGGAGCGCTCGGCCGGCTGTTGGCTCGATGAGCTGCCGGCTGTCCTCTGGAGTCTGCGCACTACACCCAACAAGTCAACCAGCTTCACCCCCTTCTTCCTTGTGTACGGTGCCGAGGCGGTCATCCCAACTGACATCAAATTCGACTCGCCTCGAGTGACCATGTACACGGAAGCGGAGGCCAAGGAAGCACGAGAAGACGGTGTCGACCTGCTGGAAGAAAGCCGGCTATTAGCCCTCAGCCGGTCTGCCATTTACCAGCAGGGTTTACGCCGCTAACACAGCCGGAAGGTCAGGCCAAGATCTTTCCAAGAGGGCAACCTTGTGCTCCGGCTGATCCAGCGAATAGCCGGCCAGCACAAGCTCTCAGCCCCTTGGGAAGGCCCTTTCGTCATCAGCAGAGCTCTAGGCAACGACTCCTACTACTTGATCGACGCACAGAAGCCGAAGGCACGCAAGAGAGACGACTCCGGCAAGGAGTCGGAACGGCCATGGAACGCCAACCTCCTTCGAAGATTTTACAGTTGAAAGGCAGTATGTATCGCACTAACTTTTGTATTAAGTACAAGACAATAGGCTCCCCGAGGAGGGCTCGGGGACTGCCATCCCTTATTTTATGAATGAAAATATCATGCTTGTCGCATCATTTACTTATTCTGTCCGGCACCGAGTCCGACTAGTCGGCTCGGGGACTGGCCGACTGAAGTTATATTAGAAGTCCTACCTGCAGTCAGACAAGTAGTGTGCCGGCTCTCAAGCCTTCCCTTACCAAAGTCGTAGTTTGATGAATCGGCTGTCCGACTGGCAAGGGTCAAAGGTAGAAACGACCGCCCACACGAAAAATGGCTAGGGACTAACGGATTAATATAACAAAGCCGGTTTTTCCCGCACCGCCGACCGGCTACCAGAGTAGCCGGCCGGCCGGTTTCCATTCACTTTACTTTAAATCCAAGAAAGCTCAAGTACTTGCCTCCCCAAAGAGGGAAGGCGGCAAAGGAAAAGCCTAAGGACAAACAAGCATACGTGAATGGAAAGCAAACATGCACGTGATAATATTTACATAAAAAGACCTCCAAGAGGCCAGCATTCAACATAGTTTGGATACACCCCCAGTGGGTGGAACTGCGAAACTTAACAAAAGATTGTTCAAAGACAACAAAGCAGGAAAGATAAAGATGGCAGGTCAGGCTGGCGGAGCGGCCGACTGGTTGGCGGAGACGGTCGCGCCGGCTGAAGGAGCGGCCGGCTGACGAACTTCGGCTTGGTCGCCGCCTCCCGCAGAGGGCGCGCTTCCACGCGCCTCGTTGCTGGAGGCACGATCGGCCTGAGGTCGGCTGGTTGTTCCACCAGCCGGCTCGACGTCTCCGCCGTCGTCGTCTTCGTCCTCTTCGCCCTCATCGCTGGAGGCGATCTCCTCCGCCGAGTCCTCGCCCACCGCCGGGTTCAGCCCGAACCACTCCTCCGGCTGCGCGACACCGTCATCATCGATTTCGGGTGCGAAAACGCTGACGTCGGTGCACTGGGCGATCGTTGAAGCTCGCTGGGCGATAGCCGGCCTCACCTCCTCCAGCTCCGCGTCGGCCTCCATCCGCCAAGTACGCAGCTGGTCCAGGCTCAGTCCTGGGTACCAAGCCCGTACGAATTCCAATGCCAGCCCGGCTCCGAGGCGGGCCGCTGACGCCTTCCAAGCCTCGAAGCGTCCGACTGCGACTTCCAGCCAGTCAGCAGTTCGGCTCGGGGTGCGGGGGATCGTCTCGCCAGGCCAGAGGGCGGCCAGCACCTGTGCCCCCGCACGTTGGAGCCGGCGGAGCATCCGGTGGGCCGGCTGCAGCCGCGCCTGGACAGCCAGAAGCTGCTCCTCAAGGGTCCGGTTTGCATCCGGCGCAATGTCGGCCCCCGCTTGACGGCGCGCTTCGCGATGAGCCTCGATGGTTTCGGCAGCGAAGACGGATTAGCCCGGGAAGTAATCTGCAAGAAACAACAAGCAGCAGTCTAAGATAAGTCAAAAAACCCAGACGGCAAGGGACGGGGGAAGGCCGTGGAAAGCAGCTTACCATCGATCAAGTCTTCAATCCGGCCGTAGCCTTCCTCCAGGCCTCGCCGGGTCTCGGACCAGGTCGCCGCCGCTATCCCATACTCCGCCAGCACGGCGGCTTCGCTCTCCTTCGCCGCCTAAAGGGCCGTTTTGTGGCTCTCCTCTTGGTCGGCCAGCTTCTTGGCCAGGCGATCCCGTTCCTGGGCCAAGGCAGTGCACTCGGCCTCTTTGGCGAAAAGGGCGGCCTTCGCTTCGCCAAGCTCCTTCCTCAAGTCGGCGTTGGCCCCTGAAGACAAAGAAGAAGAAAAATCAATAAGAAAGGAGTCGTCAAGAAAGATTCGACCTGACTGCGTGGCAGTCGGCCCGAATCTCAGGGACTACACCCAGTTGGTGCGCTGGCGCGCCCCCACAGGAGACAAACAAACCAAGTACTTACTTCGGCTGTCGGCCAGGTCGTTGGTCCGCCGGCTCAGCTCTCGAGCCTGGGAGTCGAAGGCGGCAACACGAAGGTTGTGGTATTCCTGAAAGTTTAGAAAGAAAGCAAAGTAAGGTGGCCGTCGAGAAAGATCCGACCCGACTGCGCAGCAGTCGGCCCGAATCTCGGGGACTACACCCAGTGGGTGCGCTGACACGCCCCCACGGAAGAAATCAAGAAAGCAAAGCAGCCAAGAGCGACGAACTTACCCGGACAGAGGTTCGTGTCGACGAGAACTCTTGGTTGAGCTGCTGCGGCCCGCATATGAAGCTCACGGATCAAGGTGCACAGTATCTTATTTTCCATACAAGGCTCTTAGGATCTTCTTGATGATGAATCTGCCGGTCATCTCTTCACTTCCTAAGCCAGCAATCTCATTTGTGATGAGAGCAAGCCTAGAATACATTTCAGCGACTCCTTCACCATCCTTCATTTTGAACTTGTCAAGTTGACTTTGAAGCAAATCCAATTTGGATTCCTTGACGGACTCGGTACCTTCATGCATATCAATCAAAGTATCCCAAATTTCCTTTGCATTCTCAAGGCGGCTGATTTTGTTGAATTCTTCGGGGCACAATCTGTTGAAGAGGATATCGCAAGCTTGAGCATTGTATTGAAACATCTTCAATTCTTCTGTGGTTGCTTGATACGTCTCCGTCGTATCTACTTTTCCAAACACTTTTGCCTTATTTTGGACTCTAACTTGCATGATTTGAATGGAACTAACCCGGACTGAAGTTGTTTTCAGCAGAATTGCCATGGTGTTATCTTTGTGCAGAAATAAAAGTTCTCGGAATGACCTGAAAATCAACGGAGAATTATTTGGAATATATAAATAATACTGGAAGAAGAATCCACGTCAGGGGGGCCTCCACCTATCCACGAGGGTGGGGGCGCGCCCCCTGCCTCATGGGCCCCCTGACGCTCCACCGACCTCAACCCTGACTCCATATATTCACTTTCGGGGAGAAATAAATCAGAGAGAAGGATTCATCATATTTTACGATACGGAGCCGCTACCAAGCCCTAAACTCTCTCGGGAGGGCTGATACGGAGTCCGTTCGGGGCTCCGGAGAGGGGAATCTGTCGCCATCGTCATCATCAACCTTGCTCCATCACCAATTTCATGATGCTCACCACCGTGCGTGAGTAATTCCATCGTAGGCTTGCTAGACGGTGATGGGTTGGATGAGATTTATCATGTAATCGAGTTAGTTTTGTTAGGGTTTGATCCCTAGTATCCACTATGTTCTGAGATTGATGTTGCTATGACTTTGCTATGTTTAATGCTTGTTACTAGGGCCTGAGTGCCACGATTTCAGATCTGAACCTATTATGTTTTCATCAATATATGAGAGTTCTTGATCCTATCTTGCAAGTCTATAGTCACCTACTATGTGTTATGATCCGGCAACCCCGAAGTGACAATAATTGGGACCACTCCCGGTGATGACCATAGTTTGAGGAGTTCATGTATTCAGTATGTGTTAATGCTTTGGTACGGTACTCTATTAAAAGGAGGCCTTAATATCCCTTAGTTTCCAATAGGACCCCGCTGCCACGGGAGGGTAGGAAAAAATATGTCATGCAAGTTCTTTTCCATAAGCACGTATGACTATATTCGGAATACATGCCTACATTACATTGATGAACTGGAGCTAGTTCTGTGTCACCCTAGGTTATGACTACTACATGATCGATCGCATCTGGCATAATTCTCCATCACCGATCCAATGCCTACGAGCTTTTCCATATATTGTTCTTCGCTTATTTACTTTTCCATTGCTACTGTTACAATCACTACAAAACCCAAAAATATTACTTTTGCTACCATTAACTTCTGCCACCGTTACCACTACTATCATATTACTTTGCTACTAAAATACCTTGCTGCAGATATTAAGTTTCTAGGTGTGGTTGAATTGACAACTCAGCAGCTAATACTTGAGAATATTCTTTGGCTCCCCTTGTGTCGAATCAATAAATTTGGGTTGAGTACTCTACCCTCGAAAACTGTTGTGATCCCCTATACTTGTGGGTTATCAAGAACATTTTCTGGCACCGTTGCCGGGGAGCATAGCTCTATTCTTTGAGTCAGTTGGGATTTATATCTGCTTGTCATTATGAATAACTTGAAAGATCAAAGAACCAAGATTTTTCCCTCAACTACGAGGGGAGGTAAGGAACTGCCATCTATCTCGGCACTTGATTCACCTTCTGTTTTCAGTAAACTTGCGACACCTACACCTGCTATTCATTCTGATATGTCACATGTTATTGATGATGCCACTTCTTCTATGCATGATACTTGTGATGAAACTACTTCTATGCTTGATTCTACTGTGCCACTTGGAGAATTTCTTGATGAACAACTTGCTAGTGATAGAGAAATTGAAATTATTGAAACTGATAATATTGATGAAAGTGATGATGAAGATTCTCCCCCTAGATATGAATTGCCTGTTGTTCCTGAGGGTTATGTTATGGAAGAAGAAACTGCTAGAGACTTTCTTGCCTACAACGATAGAAGTGATCTTAAGAAACTATTAGCTAAGCTGAAACAAAAAACTCTGAATGCTAGAATGAAGTATGATCCTGCTTATGCTACTTCACCTATCTTTATTACTGATAAGGATTATGATTTCTCTGTTGATCCTGATATAATTACTTTGCTTGAATCTGATCCTTTCTATGGCTATGAATCTGAAACTGTTGTGGCACATATTACTAAATTAAATGATATAGCTACCCTGTTCACTAATGATGAGAAAACTCGCTACTATTATATCCTTAAATTATTTCCGTTCTCATTAAAGGGTGATGCTAAGATATGGTTTAATTCTCTTGATCCTGGTTGTGTGCGTAGTCCCCAGGATATGATTTACTACTTCTCTGTTAAATATTTCCCCGCTCATAAGAAACAAGCTGCTTTAAGCGAAATATATAATTTTGTGCAAATTGAAGAAGAGAGTCTCCCACAAGCTTGGGGGAGGCTTCTCCAATTACTTAATGCTTTGCCTGATCATCCTCTCAAGAAAAATGAAATACTTGATATCTTTTATAATGGACTAACCAATGCTTCCAGAGATTACCTGGATAGTTGTGCTGGTTGTGTTTTCAAGGAAAGAACAGTTGATTAAGCTGAAATTCTATTGAATAATATGTTGACTAATTAAAATAATTGGACACTTCCTGAACCAACTCCTAAGCCAACTTAAAAGAAAAGGGGTATTCTCTTTCTCAGTCCTGAATATATGCAAGAGGCAAAGAAATAGATGAAAGAAAAAGGTATAAAAGCTGAAGATGTTAAGAATTTACCACCTGTTGAAGAAATACATGGTCTTAATTCATCACCTATTGAAGAAACACACGGTCTTGATAACCCAACACGGGTAGTAAAGGTAAATTCTCTCTATAGATATGATAAAGCTGAAATCCCTCCTACTAAGTTTGCTAGCCAATGCTTAGATGAGTTTGATAACTTTATGGTTAAGCAAGAAGATTTTAATGCTTATGTTGGTAGACAATTGAAACATAATGCTTACATGATTGAACACTTGAGTGATTATATGTCTAATGTTAAAGGTGAACTTAAACTTATTAGTAAACATGCTTCTATGGTTACCACTCCAGTAGAACAAGTACTTAAAGCTCAGAATGATTTGCTCAATGAATTGAATAGTAAAAATAATGAATTTGCTATTAGAGTTAAAACTAGAGGAGGTAATGTGACTCAGGAACCTTTGTATCCTGAGGGCCATCACAAGAGAATTGAGCAGGATTCTCAGAGAACTAATATAGATGCACCTAGTCCTTCTAATAGGAAGAAAAAGAAAAATGATAGGACTTTGCATGCTTCTAGTGAACCTGTTGTTGACACACCTGAGAATCCTAATGATATCTCTATTTCTGATGCTGAAACACAAGCTGGTAATGAATATGAACCTAGTGATAATATTAATTATGATGTTCATGTTGATGCTCAACCTAGTAATGATAATGATGTAGAGATTGAACCTGTTGTTGATCTTGATAACCCACAATCAAAGAATCAACGTTATGATAAAAGAGTCTTTGTTGCTAGGAAGCACGGTAAGGAAAGAGAACCATCGGTTCGGAAACCCATGTCTTTTCCTCCTAAACCATCCAAGAAAAAGGATGATGAGGATTTTGAGCGCTTTGCTGAAATGGTTAGACCTATCTTTTTGCGTATGCGTTTGACTGATATGCTTAAAATGAATCCGTATGCTAAATATATGAAGGAAATTTTTACTAATAAAAGAAAGATACCGAAAGCTGAAATTTCCACCATGCTTGCTAATTATACTTTTAAGGGTGGAATACCAAAGAAACTTGGAGATCCAGGAGTACCAACTATACCATGCTCCATTAAAAGAAACTATGTTAAAACTGCTTTATGTGTTCTTGGAGCCGGTGTTAGTGTTATGCCTCTCTCTTTATATCATAGACTTGATTTGAATAAGTTGACACCTACTGAAATATCTTTGCAAATGGCTGATAAATCAACTGCTATACCGGTCGGTATGTGTGAGGATGTGCCTGTTGTGGTTGCAAATGTTACTATTTTAACGGACTTTGTTATTCTTGATATTCCCGAGGATGATAGTATGTCTATTATTCTTGGAAGACCCTTTCTGAATACTGCAGGGGCTGTTATTGATTGCACCAAAGGCAATGTCACTTTTCACGTCAATTGTAATGAGCATATGGTACACTTTCCGAGGAAACAACCTCAAGTCCACAATATCAATTCTATTGGAAAATTTTCAACTATTACTATTGGAGGTTTTGAATTTCCTCTTCCTACTGTCAAAAAGAAATATGATATTCTTATCGTTGGGGACATGCATATCCCTGTTGAGGTAACCTAGTGTTATTCGAAAATTCTCCGGTTTCATGTTATTCGAAATGAGTTTGTTAACAAGACCTGATCAACCTTGTTAGTGGATTCCTTTTGATGAGCATGAGATGGATGAATTTAGAAAACACAACTCTCTGTACCCTCTTTTTACTTTCTGTTATTTATATTAAATAAAGCAAAAATAGTAATTTCTGTCTGTTTTCTGAATTATCAATGCAATAAAAAATACCCCGAAAATAAAAGTTCTCCAAATGCCCTGAAATTTAAATATGATTTTTTCTAGAATATTTGAGAATATCTGGCACTGAGAACACAGCAGGGGGGCAAGCACCTGGCCACGAGGTTCTAGGGCACGGCCTACCCCATGGGCGCGCCCCCTGCCTCTTGGGCCCACGGTGGCTCCCCTCCACTTATTCCAGCTACCACACACTCCTTCTTCCTCCCAAAAACATCACTAGCCAGCTCAAACCCGAGTCCAAGCTCATCTTGCTGCCATTTTCGATTTCCTTGCTCAAAGCTCCATTCACAAAACTGCTTTGGGGGATTGTTCTTTGGTATGTGACTCGTCCAATGGTCCAATTAGTTTTTGTTCTAGTGCTTTATTCATTGCATATTTTTGCTGCTTAGGTGACCCTGTTCTTGAGCTTGCATGTCAAATTTATGTGGTCAAAAGTAATTTTGATGCATGATATTGTCTCTAGGCACTTGTAGGAGTAGTTGCTATCAATTTTGTTGAATTTGGTTCACTTTTATTTTGAAGTTACTAAAAATTTCAGAACTTTTTCGGAGGAAGAAATATGTTTAGGAAAATGTACCAAGGTGGTTCTTAAAGGAAGCAAGGACCCAGACTCGCAATACGCGATGCGGACAAGGAACCACCAAGGGATGCTCAAGTGCGGCCCTGTGAATGGCCGTCAGGGGACTTCATGGTTCGAGCGGGAATCAAGGAGGAATTTGAATCTTATGTGCGTAATGCTGATCTTGAGAGCTTCGAGGCAGATAAGTGCCGTCAATACCGCTATTTAACTAATTCATTTGTGAGAAGGTTTAAATTTTCATCATTATGCAATTCTCAAACTGTCCTGTTCGATCTTTATGATAAATCTTATACCATGGACTTAGAATATTTTGACACTACTTGTAAACTCCCACGGTGGGGTGATGTTAGTGAACCTCGCAAGTCTGAATTTAGATATTTTCTTGCTAGTATAACTGTGGGGGAACCTAGGGATGTGACGCAAGCTACCATAGGGAGCTTCATAGGTAGATGCATTAATGGTAAAGATGAAGCATGGCACATGTGTGTGCCTGATCTTAGCATTCTCAGAAGCGCTGTTTTAGGAGATAAACAATACAACTTGGGGGCTATCGTTGCACGTAGGTTGCATAATAATCGTATTCATGGATATTTCTTCGATGGAATTTATGCAACCCGTATAGCTAACTTTCTTGAGATACCCATACGTGGACATGATATTGAGTTGCCTCCTTCTTATCTAGATTATGATGCTATGGTTCGTCATCAGTTTGTTGACAGGAATGATCAGTTCCTCCAGTACCGACTAATCTTTAATAGACGACGCACCTATCACGTCGCTCTCCCTGCTCCTACTTTCTTTGAACTTCAGGAAAAGGGGAGATATGTCATAACCAGGGAGGAGGCGACCGAGTATGAGAGGAGGGCAGAGACAGCTCGCCTCCAAGCTGCAGCTCATCAGGCAATTGCCTCTACATCTCAGTACGACCCTAGCTACAACTTTGGATATCCACCAGGCTAGTCGTGGCCATAGACCAACTTAGGCCAAAAGCCTAAGCTTGGGGAGTACGTATTTCTCACCGACATTACATTTATGTTCACACACTCATGCTAGTTGTCGGTGCTCATATTTTTTCAGTGTAATATCCATGCCAATTTATTTTCCTTTTTATTCTTTCTTCTTTTGTGTTTGATAAACCTTAAGAAAAAAAAGTTAGTTCTAGCTTTTAGCTAGTTTACTTTCCATGCCTGTAGTAGTAATAATTAAATAGAAAATCCAAAAATATTTCTCATTCTTCTTTTGCTTGTTGGGAGCTTTCTCGTGTAAATAGTTTTGTTTCTTTTCTTTTGGGGTGTCAGTGTCAAAACCGGTTGATCTCGGGTAGCGGGTCCCGAACTGTGCATCTAGGATTGATGGTAACAGGAGACGGGGGACACAATGTTTACCTAGGTTCGGGCCCTCTCTATGGAGGTAAAACCCTACGTCCTGCTTGATTGATATTGATGAATATGAGTGTTACAAGAGTGGATCTACCACGAGATCGTAATGACTAAACCCTAGAAGTCTATCCTATGTGGGTATGGTAATGAGTATATGTGGTGTCCTTTCCAGACTATCCCCTTCGGTTTATATAGAAATCGAGGGGATCTAGGGTTTACATGTAGTCGGTTACATAAGAAGGAATCTTCGGTCGCCAAGCTTGCCTTCCACGCCAAGTAGAGTCAATCCGGACATGGCGCAGTCTTCGGCCTTCATGTCTTCACAGCCCATCAGTACGCCCCATAGATAACAGGCCAGATGCCCGAGGACCCCTTAGTCCAGGACTCCTTTAGGGGGGTTGAGAGGACAAGAACATAATGAAAATGTTGAGTGGCTCTTATATGCATTATTGTTGATCTCACAAAGAGCCCATATTTCCTTGTCTTCTCTCTTGAATTGAATGCTTGCACATTCCAGCTTATGTTGGGGAACGTAGTAATTTCAAAAAAATTCCTACGCACACGCAAGATCATGGTGATGCATAGCAACGAGAGGGGAGAGTATGATCTACGTACCCTCGTAGACCGACAGCGGAAGCGTTATGACAACGCGGTTGATGTAGTCGTACGTCTTCACGGCCCGACCGATCAAGCACCGAAACTACGGCACCTCCGAGTTCTAGCACACGTTCAGCTCGATGACGATCCCCGGACTCCGATCCAGCAAAGTGTCGGGGAAGAGTTCCGTCAGCACGACGGCGTGGTGACGATCTTGATGTTCTACTGTCGTAGGGCTTCGCCTAAGCACCACTACAATATTATCGAGGACTATGGTGGAAGGGGGCACCACACACGGCTAAGAGAACGATCTTAGAGATCAACTTGTGTGTCTAGGGGTGCCCCCTTCCCCCGTATATAAAGGAGCCAAGGGGGGGTGCGGCGGCCCTAGGAGGAGGCGCGCAGGAGGAGTCCTACTCCTACCGGGAGTAGGACTCCCCCCCTTTCCCTAGGTGGATTAGGACTTGGGGAAGAAGGAAGAGAGGGAAGAAAGGAAAGGGGGGCGCCTCCCCCGTCCTTGTCCAATTCGGACATGGGGGGAGGGACGCACGGCAGTCCCTATGCCTCCTCTCCTCTTCCTCCACTAGGCCCATTGAGGCCCATTAGGTTACCGGGGGCTTCCGGTAACCT
Source organism: Triticum urartu (assembly GCF_003073215.2). Classification (NCBI taxonomy): domain Eukaryota; kingdom Viridiplantae; phylum Streptophyta; class Magnoliopsida; order Poales; family Poaceae; genus Triticum; species Triticum urartu. Next base: position 196,012,950 of record NC_053023.1, read on the forward strand.
CCCGGTACTCCAGTAAAATGCCTATTTCACCCGGAACACTTCCGATGTCCAAACATAGGCTTCCAATATATCAATCTTTATGTCTCGACCATTTCGAGACTCCTCGTCATGTCTGTGATCACATCCGGGACTCCGAACTAACTTCGGTACATCAAAATATATAAACTCATAATGAAACTGTCATCGTAACATTAAGCGTGCGGACCCTACGGATTCAAGAACAATGTAGACATGACCGAGAGATGTCTCCGGTCAATAACCAATAGCGGAACCTGGATGCTCATATTGGCTCCCACATATTCTACGAAGATCTTTTATCGGTCAGACCGCATAACAACATACTTTGGTCCCTTTGTCATCGGTATGTTACTTGCCCGAGATCCGATCGTCGGTATCTCAATACCTAGTTCAATCTCGTTACTAGCAAGTCTCTTTAATCGTTTCTTAATACATCATCTCACAACTAACTCATTAGTTGCAATGGTTGCAAGGCTTATGTGATGTGCATTACCGAGAGGGCCCAGAGATACCTCTCCGACAATCGGAGTGACAAATCCTAATCTCGACATACGCCAACCCAACATGTACCTTTGGAGACACCTGTAGAGCTCCTTTATAATCACCCAGTTACGTTGTGACGTTTGGTAGCACACAAAGTGTTCCTCCGGCAAACGGGAGTTGCATAATCTCATAGTCATAGGAACATGTATAAGTCATGAAGAAAGCAATAGCAACATACTAAACGATCGGGTGCTAAGCTAATGGAATGGGTCATGTCAATCACATAATTCTCCTAATAATGTGATCCCGTTAATCAAATGACAACACATGTCTATGGTTAGGAAACATAACCATCTTTGATTAACGAGCTAGTCTAGTAGAGGCATACTAGTGACGTTTAGTTTGTCTATGTATTCACATAAGTATTATGTTTCCGGATAATACAATTCTAGCATGAACAATAAACATTTATCATTATATAAGGAAATAAAATAATACCTTTATTATTGCCTCTAGGGCATATTTCCTTCAGTCTCCCACTTGCACTAGAGTCAATAATCTAGATTACACAGTAATGATTCTAACACCCATGGAGCTTTGGTGCTGATCATGTTTTGCTCGTGGAAGAGGCTTAGTCAATGGGTCTGCTACATTCAGATCCGTATGTATCTTGCAAATCTCTATGTCTCCCACCTGGACTAGATCCCGGATGGAATTGAAGCGCCTCTTGATGTGCTTGGTTCTCTTGTGAAATCTGGATTCCTTTGCCAAGGCAATTGCACCAGTATTGTCACAAAAGATTTTCATTGGACCCGATGCACTAGGTATGCCACCTAGATCGGATATGAACTCCTTCATCCAGACTCCTTCGTTTGCTGCTTCCGAAGCAGCTATGTACTCTGCTTCACATGTAGATCCCGCCACAACGCTTTGTTTAGAACTGCACAAACTGACAGCTCCACCGTTTAATGTAAACATGTATCCGGTTTGCGACTTAGAATCATCGGGATGAGTGTCAAAGCTTGCATTAACGTAACCATCTACGATGAGCTCTTTGTCACCTCCATATATGAGAAACATATCCTTAGTCCTTTTCAGGTATTTCAGGATGTTCTTGACCGCTGTCCAGTGATCCACTCCTGGATTACTTTGGTACCTCCTTGCTAGACTAATAGCAAGACACACATCAGGTCTGGTACACAGCATTGCATACATGATAGAGCCTATGGCTGAAGCATAGGGAACATCTTTCATTTTCTCTCTATCTTCTGCATTGGTCGGGCATTGAGTCTTACTCAATTTCACACCTTGTAACACAGGCAAGAATCCTTTCTTTGCTTGATCCATTTTGAACTTCTTCAAAACTTTTTCAAGGTATGTTCTTTGTGAAAGTCCAATTAAGCGTCTTGATCTATCTCTATAGATCTTAATGCCCAATATGTAAGCAGCTTCACCGAGGTCTTTCATTGAAAAACACTTATTCAAGTATCCCTTTATGCTATCCAGAAATTCTATATCATTTCCGATTAGTAATATGTCATCTACATATAATATCAGAAATGCTACAGAGCTCCCACTCACTTTCATGTAAATACAGGCTTCTCCAAAAGTCTGTACAAAACCAAATGCTTTGATCACACTATCAAAGCGTTTATTCCAACTCCGAGAGGCTTGCACCAGTCCATAAATGGATCGCTGGAGCTTGCACACTTTGTTAGCTCCCTTAGGATCGACAAAACCTTCCGGCTGTATCATATACAACTCTTCTTCCAGAAATCCATTCAGGAATGCAGTTTTGACATCCATCTGCCAAATTTCATAATCATAAAATGCGGCAATTGCTAACATGATTCGGACAGACTTAAGCATCGCTACGGGTGAGAAGGTCTCATCGTAGTCAATCCCTTGAACTTGTCGAGAACCTTTTGTGACAAGTCGAGCTTTGTAGACAGTAACATTACCATCAGCGTCAGTCTTCTTCTTGAAGATCCATTTATTCTCAATTGCTTGCCGATCTTTGGGCAAGTCAACCAAAGTCCACACTTTTTTCTCATACATGGATCCCATCTCAGATTTCATGGCTTCAAGCCATTTTGCGGAATCTAGGCTTACCATCGCTTCTCCATAGTTCGTAGGTTCATCATGATCTAGTAGCATGACTTCCAGAACAGGATTACCGTACCACTCTGGTGCGGATCTTACTCTGGTTGATCTACGAAGTTCAGTAGTATCTTGTTCTAAAGTTTCATGATCATCATCATTAGCTTCCTCACTAATTTGTGTAGGTGTCATAGAAACTGGTTTCTGTGATGTACTACTTTCCAATAAGGGAGCAGGTACAATTACCTCATCAAGTTCTGCTTTCCTCCCACTCACTTCTTTCGAGAGAAACTCCTTCTCTAGAAAGTTTCCAAATTTAGCAACAAAAATCTTGCCTTCGGATCTGTGATAGAAGGTGTATCCAATAGTTTCCTTTGGATATCCTATGAAGACACATTTCTCCGATTTGGGTTCGAGCTTATCAGGTTGAAGCTTTTTCACATAAGCATCGCAGCCCCAAACTTTCAGAAACGACAACTTTGGTTTCTTGCCAAACCACAGTTCATAAGGCGTCGTCTCAAGGGATTTTAATGGTGCCCTATTTAACGTGAATGCGGCCGTCTCTAAAGCATAACCCCAAAACGATAGCGGTAAATTAGTAAGAGACATCATAGATCGCACCATATCTAGTAAAGTACGATTACGACGTTCGGACACACCATTACGCTATGGTGTTCCGGGTGGCGTGAGTTGCGAAACTATTCCGCATTGTTTCATATGTACACCAAACTCATAACTCAAATATTCTCCTCCATGATCAAATCGTAGGAATTTTATTTTCTTGTTACGATGATTTTCAACTTCACTCTGAAATTCTTTGAACTTTTCAAATGTTTCAGACTTATGTTTCATTAAGTAGATATACCCATATCTGATTAAGTCATCTGTGAAGGTGAGAAAATAACGATATCCGCCACGAGCCTCAACATTCATCGGACCACATACATCTGTATGTATGATTTCCAACAGATCTGTTGCTCTCTCCATAGTACTAGAGAATGGTGTTTTTGTCATCTTACCCATAAGGCACGGTTCGCAAGTACCAAGTGATTCATAATCAAGTGGCTCCAAAAGTCCATCGGTATGGAGTTTCTTCATGCGCTTTACACCGATATGACCTAAACGGCTGTGCCACAAATAAGTTGCACTATCATTATCAACTCTGCATCTTTTGGCTTCAACATTATGAATGTGTGTGTCACTACTATCAAGATTTAATAAGAATAGACCATTCTTCACGGGTGCATGACCATAAAAGATTTTACTCGTGTAAATAGAACAACCATTATTCTCTGATTTAAATGAATAACCGTCTCGCATCAAACAAGATCCAGATATAATGTTCATGCTCAATGCTGGCACCAAATAACAATTATTTAGGTCTAATACTAATCCCAAAGGTAGATGTAGAGGTAGCGTGCCGACCGTGATCACATCGACTTTGGAACCATTTCCCACGCGCATCGTCACCTCGTCCTTAGCCAATCTTCGCTTAATCCGTAGTCCCTGTTTCGAGTTGCAAATGTTAGCAACAGAACCAGTATCAAATACCCAGGTGCTACTATGAGCATTAGTAAGGTACACATCAATAACATGTATATCACACATACCTTTGTTCACCTTGCCATCCTTCTTATCCGCCAAATACTTGGGGCAGTTCCGCTTCCAGTGACCAGTCTGCTTGCAGTAGAAGCACTCAGTTTCAGGCTTAGGTCCAGATTTGGGTTTCTTCTCTTGAGCAGCAACTTGCTTGCTGTTCTTTTTGATGTTCCCCTTCTTCTTCCCTTTGCCCTTTTTCTTGAAACTAGTGGTCTTGTTGACCATCAACACTTGATGCTCCTTCTTGATTTCTACCTCCACAGCTTTCAGCATTGCGAAGTGCTCGGGAATAGTGTTATTCATCCCTTGCATATTATAGTTCATCATGAAGCTCTTGTAGCTAGGTGGCAGTGATTGGAGAATTCTGTCAATGACGCAATCATCTGGAAGATTAACTCCCAATTGAATCAAGTGATTATTATGCCCAGACATTTTGAGTATATGCTCACTGACAGAATTGTTCTCCTCCATCTTGCAGCTATAGAACTTATTGGAGACTTCATATCTCTCAATCCGTGCATTTGCATGAAATATTAACTTCAACTCCTGGAACATCTCATATGCTCCATGACGTTCAAAACGTCGTTGAAGTCCTGATTCTAAGCCGTAAAGCATGGCACACTGAACTATCGAGTAGTCATCATCTTTGCTCTGCCAGACGTTCATAACATCTGGTGTTGCTCCAGCAGTAGGCCTGGCACCCGACAGAACTTCTAGGACGTAATTCTTCTGTGCAGCAATGAGGATAATCCTCAAGTTACGGACCCATTCCGTGTAATTGCTACCATCATCTTTCAACTTTGCTTTCTCAAGGAACGCATTAAAATTCAATGGAATAACAGCACGGGCCATCTATCTACAATCAAACATAAACAAGAAAGATACTATCAGGTACTAAGTTCATGATAAATTTAAGTTCAATTAATCATATTACTAAAGAACTCCCACTTAGATAGACATCCCTCTAATCCTCTAAGTGATCACGTGATCCAAATCAACTAAACCATGTCCGATCATCACGCGAGATGGAGTAGTTTCATTGGTGAACATCACTATGTTGATCATATCTACTATATGATTCACGCTCGACCTTTCGGTCTCCGTGTTCCGAGGCCATATCTGTATATTCTTGGCTAGTCAAGTATAACCTGAGTATTCCACGTGTGCAACTGTTTTGCACCCGTTGTATTTGAACGTAGAGCCTATCAAACCCGATCATCACGTGGTGTCTCAGTACGAAGAACTTTCACAACGGTGCATACTCAGGGAGAACACTTCTTGATAATTAGTGAGAGATCATCTTAAAATGCTACCGTCAATCAAATCAAGATAAGATTTATAAAAGATAAACATCACATGTAATCAATATAAGTGATATGATATGGCCATCATCATCTTGTTCTTGTGATCTCCATATTTGAAGCACCGTCATGATCACCATCATCACCGGCGCGACACCTTGATCATCAACTTAGCATCATTGTCGTCTTGCCAATCTTATGCTTCCACGACTATCGCTACCGCTTAGTGATAAAGTAAAGCATTACAGTGCAATTGCATTGCATACAATAAAGCGACAACCATATGTCTCCTGCCAGTTGCCGACAACTCAGTTACAAAACATGATCATCTCATACAATAAAATTTAGCATCATGTCTTGACCATATCACATCACAACATGCCCTGCAAAAACAAGTTAGACGTCCTCTACTTTGTTGTTGCAAGTTTTACGTGGCTGGTACGGGCTTAGCAAGAACCGTTCTTACCTACGCATCAAAACCACGACGATAGTTTGTCAAGTTGGTGCTGTTTTAACCTTCGCAAGGACCGGGCGTAGCCACACTTGGTTCAACTAAAGTTGGAGAAACTGACACCCGCTAGCCACCTTTGTGCAAAGCACGTCGGGAGAACCGGTCTCGCGTAAGCGTACACGTAATGTCGGTCCGGGCCGCTTCGTCCAACAATACCGCTGAACCAAAGTAAGACATGCTGGTAAGCAGTATGACTTATATCGCCCACAACTCACTTGTGTTCTACTCGTGCATATAACATCAACGCATAAAACCTAGGCTCGGATGCCACTGTTGGGGAACGTAGTAATTTCAAAAAAATTCCTACGCACATGCAAGATCATGGTGATGAATAGCAACGAGAGGGGAGAGTATGATCTACGTACCCTCGTAGACCGACAGTGGAAGTGTTATGACAACGCGGTTGATGTAGTCGTACGTCATCACGGCCCGACCGATTAAGCACCGAAACTATGGCACCTCCGAGTTCTAGCACACGTTCAGCTCGATGACGATCCCCGGACTCCGATCCAGCAAAGTGTCGGGGAAGTGTTCCGTCAGCACAATGGCGTGGTGATGATCTTGATGTTCAACTGTCGTAGGGCTTCGCCTAAGCACCACTACAATATTATCGAGGACTATGGTGGAAGGGGGCACCGCACACGGCTAAGAGAACGATCTCAGATATCAACTTGTGTGTCTAGGGGTGCCCCTGCCCCCGTATATAAAGGAGCCAAGGGGGGTGCAGCTGGCCCTAGGAGGAGGCACGTAGGAGGAGTCCTACTCCTACCGGGAGTAGGACTCCTCCCTTTCCCTAGTTGGATTAGGACTTGGGGAAGAAGGAAGAGAGGGAAGAAAGGAAAGGGGGGGCGGTGCCCCCCCTCCTTGTCCAATTCAGACTTGGGGGGGGGGGGGGGGGCGCGCGGCAGTCCCTAGGCCTCCTCTCCTCTTCCTCCACTAGGCCCATAAAGGCCCATTAGGTTACCGGGGGGTTCCGGTAACCTCCCGGTACTCCGATAAAATGCCTATTTCACCCGGAACACTTCCTATGTCCAAACATAGGCTTCCAATATATCAATCTTTATGTCTCGACTATTTCGAGACTCCTTGTCATGTCTGTGATCACATCCGGGACTCCGAACTAACTTCGGTATATCAAAATATATAAACTCATAATGAAACTGTCATCGTAACGTTAAGCGTGCGGACCCTACGGGTTTGAGAACAATGTAGACATGACCGAGACATGTCTCCGGTCAATAACCAATAGCGGAACCTGGATGCTCATATTGGCTCCCACATATTCTACGAAGATCTTTTATCGGTCAGACCGCATAACAACAAATTTGTTCCCTTTGTCATCGGTATGTTACTTGCCCGAGATTCGATCGTCGGTATCTCAATACCTAGTTCAATCTCGTTACCGGCAAGTCTCTTTACTCGTTTCGTAATACATCATCTCACAACTAACTCATTCGTTGCAATGCTTGCAAGGCTTATGTGATGTGCATTACCGAGAGGGCCCAGAGATACCTCTCCGACAATTGGAGTGACAAATCCTAATCTCGAAATACGCCAACCCAACATGTACCTTTGGAGACACATGTAGAGCTCCTTTATAATCACCCAGTTACGTTGTGATGTTTGGTAGCACACAAAGTGTTCCTCCGGCAAACGGGAGGTGCATAATCTCATAGTCATAGGAACATGTATAAGTCATGAAGAAAGAAATAGCAACATACTAAACGATCGGGTCCTAAGCTAATGGAATGGGTCATGTCAATCACATCATTCTCCTAATAATGTGATCCCATTAATCAAATGACAACACATGTCTATGGTTAGGAAACATAACCATCTTTGATTAACGAGCTAGTCTAGTAGAGGCATACTAGTGACGTTTAGTTTGTCTGTGTATTCACACAAGTATTATGTTTCCGGATAATACAATTCTAGCATGAACAATAAACATTTATCATGATATAAGGAAATAAAATAATAACTTTATTATTGCCTCTAGGGCATATTTCCTTCAGCTTAGTCCAATGCACGTGTACTATTATTATTATCCACACTATTCGGTTGTGCAAGTGAAAGGCAATAATGATGATTATATGACAAACTTATTGAGATGAGAAAAGATGGTATGAACTCGACCTCTTTTGTTTTTGTAAATACGATTAGTTCATCGTTCTTGATTCAGCCTATTATGAATAAAACATGTTTGCAATTGCAATTAGAGATTATAGTTTCTTATGCCATACTTAATTAGCTAGGAGCTTATAATGGTTTACCTTGCGTGCCAACATGCTATTAAAAAGGTTGTGATGTGGTATGATAGGGTGGTATCCTCTTTTGAACGATTTGAGTGGCTTAACTTGGCACATGTTCATGCATGTTGGTGAGACAAAATCAACATAGCCTCTACGATATTTATGTTCATGGTGCATTATATCCTACTCATGCTTGCATTCGGTGTTGATTAATTTTAATGCATGTTCATGACTGTTGTCGCTCCCTAGTTGGTCGCTTCCCAGTCTTTTTCTAGCCTTCACTTGTACTAAGCGGGAATACCGCTTGTGCATCCAACTCCATAAACCCCAAAGTTGTTCCATATGAGTCCACCATACCTACCTATATACGGTATCTACCTGCCATTCCAAGTAAATTTTTATGTGCCAAACTCTAAACCTTCAAATGAACATTCTATTTTGCATGCTCGAATAGCTCATGTATCAACTAGGGCTGTCTGTATCTTCCATGCTAGGCGGGTTATTCTCAAGAGGAGTGGACTCCGCTCCTCACTCACGAGAAAAGGGCTGGTCACCGGGATGCCCAGTCCCATGCTTTATGCAAATCAAATCAAAATAACTGCAAACAAAACTCCCTCGGGACTCTTGTCAGTTTGAGGCACTCGTTGTTTCGAGCAAGCCATGGATTGATGCTTGTTAGTGGAGGGGAAGTATAAAATTTACCATTCTGTTTGGGAACCGTCTATAATGTGTGTAGCATGGAAGATAACGAGATCTCTCGGTTGTTATGTTGACTATGAAAGTATACCGCTCAAAATATTATTCATATCTATTTCAAAACCAAGCTGTTGCACCTCTACAAATCCATGCTTCCCTCTGCGAAGGGCCTATCCATTTACTTTTATGTTGAGTTATCATGCTCTTATTAAAAAGCACCAGTTGGAGAGCACCGCTGTCATTTGCATCCATTACTATTAGTTTACATTGAGTATGACTTGACTGGATCTCTTTTAATATGAATTACAATGTCTAGTAAGTCCTTGATCTTTAAAGGTGCTCTGCATTTATGTTTTGCGGTCTCAGAAAGGGCTAGCGAGATACCATCTTGTCATATCATAACATGATTGTTTTGAGAAAGTGTTGTCTTCCGAGATTTATTATTATTGCTCACTAGTTGATTATGTCATTGATATGAGTAAACATGAGACCTAAATGTTATTATGAATATGGTTAGTTCATAATCTTTGCTGAAAACTTGAATGCTAGCTTTACATATTTACAACAACAAGAGCAAACAGAGTGGGTAAAAGTTTTTCTTTATCACTTTTAGTTTATCAACTGAATTGCTTGCGGACAAGCAAAGGTTTAAGCTTGGGGGAGTTGATACGTCTCCATCGTATCCACTTTTCCAAACACTTTTTCCCTTCTTTTGGACTCTAATTTGCATGATTTGGATGGAACTAACCCGGACTGACACTGTTTTCAGTAGAATTGCCATCGTGTTATTTTTGTGCAGAAATAGAAGTTCTTGGAATGACTTGAAAATCAATGGAGAATTATTTTGGAATATATAAAAAATACTGGAAGAAGAATCCACGTCAGGGGGGCCTCCACCTGTCCACGAGTGTGGGGGCACACCTGCCCCCCTAGGCGCGCCCCTGCCTCGTGGGCCCCCTGACGCTCCACCGACCTCAACCCTGACTCTCTCGGGGAGAAAAAAATCACAGAGAAGGATTCATCGCGTTTTATGATACGGAGCCGCCGCCAAGCCCTAAACTCTCTCAGGAGGGCTAATGTGGGGTCCATTCGGGGCTCCAGAGAGGGGAATCCATCGCCATCGTCATCATCAACCTTCCTCCATCACCAATTTCATGATGCTCACCGCTGTGTGAGAGTAATTCCATCGTAGGCTTGCTGGACGGTGATGGGTTGGATGAGATTTATCATGTAATCAAGTTAGTTTTGTTAGGGTTTGATACCTAGTATCCACTATGTTCTGAGATTGATGTTGCTATGAATTTTCTATGCTTAATGCTTGTCACTAGGGCCCGAGTGCCATGATTTCATATCTGAACCTATTATGTTTTCATCAATATATGAGAGTTCTTGATCCTATCTTGCAAGTCTATAGTCACCTACTATGTGTTATGATCTGGCAACCCCGAAGTGACAATAATCGGGACCACCCGGTGATGATCGTAGTTTGAGGAGTTCATGTATTCACTATGTGTTAATGCTTTGGTCTGGTACTCTATTAAAAGGAGGCCTTAATATCCCTTAGTTTCCAATAGGACCCCGCTGCCACGGGAGGGTAGGACAAAAGATGTCATGGAAGTTCTTTTCCATAAGCACATATGACTATATTCGGAATACATGCCTACATTACATTGATGAATAGGAGCTAGTTCTGTGTCACCCTAGGTTATGACTGTTACATCATCGATCGCATCTGGCATAATTTTCCATCACCGATCCAGTGCCTATGAGCTTTTCCATGTATTGTTCTTCGCTTATTTACTTTTCCGTTGCTACTGTTACAATCACTACAAAACCCAAAAATATTGCTTTTGCTACCGTTACCTTTTGCCACTGTTACCACTACTATCTTATTACTTTGCTACTAAAATACCTTGCTGCAGATATTAAGTTTCCAGTTGTGGTTGAATTGACAACTCAGCTGCTAATACTTGAGAATATTCTTTGGCTCCCCTTGTGTCGAATCAATAAATTTGGGTTGAATACTCTACCCTCGAAAACTGTTGCGATCCCCTATACTTGTGGGTTATCATTGCTTCACGATTCAGTTCTCTTCCATCTTTGAAGAATTCACCTTGCAAACCAATACACACAATAGCCTAAATGGTGGGGTTATGTCCAAGAATATGCATTTTCATCTTATGCTTCCAACTAGCAAATTAGTACCATCAAAGTAAGGACCTCCACGGTGGTAATTTCCCTCGCTAGACGCCATACTCTCCTAGGTTGTGAAACCAAGGCTATGATCACCAAAGCTATGGAAATCAAGGCAAGTGGAGACCAAAGCTCTAATACCACTTGTAGGATCAAAAGTAGGTCTAGAGGGGCGGTGATTAGACTACTTGACAAAATAAAAATCTAGCCTTTTTCCCAATTTTAAGTCTTGGCAGATTTTAGCAAGTTAGCACAAGTCAAGCAATCAACCTACACATGCAATTCTAAGAGGGTAGCAGCGAAAAGTAAAACATTGCATATGAAGGTAAAGGGAAGGGTTTGGAGAAGGCAAACACAATGTAGACACGGAGATTTTTGGCGTGGTTCCGATAGGTGGTGCTATCGTACATCCACGTTGATGGAGACTTCAACCCAAGAAGGGTAACGGTTGCGGGAGACCACGGAGGGATCCACCCATGAAGGTTCCACGAAGAAGCAACCTTGTCTATCCCACCATGGACATCACCCACGAAGGACTTGCCTCACTTGGGTAGATCTTCACGACGTAGGCGATCTCCTTGCCCTTACAAACTCCTTGGTTCAACTCCACAATCTTGTCGAAGGCTCCCAAGTGACACCTAACCAATCTAGGAGACACCACCCTCCAAAATGTAATAGATGGGGTGATGGTGATGAACTCCTTGCTCTTGTACTTCAAATGATAGTATCCTCAACACTCAACTCTCTCTCATAGATTTGGCTATGGTGGAAAGATGATTTGAGTGGAAAGCAACTTGGGGAAGGCTAGAGATCAAGATTCTTGTGGTTGGATTGGAATGTCTTGGTCTCAACACATGAGTAGGTGGTTCACTCTCAGAAAATGAGTAGTGGAAGTGTAGGTACATTCTGATGGATCTCTCTTGATTAGAGAAGGGGGTGGAGGGGTATATATAGCCTCCACAAAAAATCTTACCGTTACACACATTTTGACCCAACTCGATCAGACCGAATAGGTAAACTCGGTGAGAACGATTCAGTTCAAAATGTGAACGTTAGGATTCTCGGTGGGACCGACATGATCAACTCGGTGGGACCAATGCACTAGGGTTAGGGCAAAACCTCATCTCAGTGTGACCGATTGCATGAACTCGGTGAGACCGATTTCATCAATGAGTTAACAGAGAATTGGTCAGGCAAACTTGCTGGGACCGATCAGTCACTTCGGTAAGACCAAAATGTTGTGAAAGGGAAACAGAGAGTTTGCATTGAGAACTCGGTGGGACCGATCGCTCATTTCGGTGAGACCAAAATGTTACGAAGGGAAACAAATAGTTTGCAATCCCATCTCAGTGGGACCGAAATCCCTATCGGTGAGACCGAACATATTAGGATTTTTGGCTATGGCTATGTCAAAGGAACTCGGTGGCGCCGAATAGATCAAATCGGTGGTGTCGAGTTTGACTTTAGGTTTTGGACATATTTGAATTTGACAAAGTGGTTGAGGGCTTTGGAGCATATCACTAAGCATTTTGAGCAAGTAGACCATTAAGCAACACCTCATCCCCTTTTAATAGTATTGGCTTTTCCTATGGACTCAACGTGATCTTGGATCACTAAAATAGAAATGTAGAGTCTTGAGCTTTTGCCAATATTTGTCCCTAGCATTTTGAGGGGTCTACATCTCTAGTCCATGCATTGCCAATCATTGAACTTTCTAAAATATTCAACTTGAATGGATATTATTTCAATGACCTATATGTTGTTATGAATTACCAAAACCACCCGAGGATTAGTTGCACTTTCACGGTGGCACCGGGACTCCGCTGACGTTGAGCCTCCACAAGCCCGACACCCGCAAGTCCGGCGGCGCCGGGTAGTCCACCTCGTACAGGTGGCGGCGGCCGAAGCCATTGGCCGCCGCTCCATCGCTTGTGTAGTGCTTGGCTATGGTCGTAGTTTTGAGACAAGGGAGAGAGGGGAGAGGGGCATCGACGGGGAGAGATGGAGAGAGGGGCGTCAGCGATGAGAGGGCGAGAGGGGTGAGGGAGTCCTGGATTAGGGGGTCTCCGGACAGCCGGACTATATCCTTTGGCCAGACTGTTGGACTATGAAGATACAAGATTGAAGACTTCGTCCCGTGTCCGGATGGGACTCTACTTGGCGTGGAAGGCAAGCTAGGCAATACGGATATGTATATCTCCGCCCTTGTAACCGACCTTGTGTAGCCCTAGCCTCCTCCGGTGTCTATATAAACCGGAGGGTTTAGTCCATAGGACAACATACAATCATACCATAGGCTAGCTTCTAGGGTTAGCCTCTATGATCTCGTGGTACATCAACTCTTGTAATACTCATATCATCAAGAACAATCAAGCAGGACGTAGGGTATTACCTCCATCAAGAAGGCCCGAACCTGGGTAAACATCGTGTCCCCTGCTTCCTGTTACCATCCGCCTTAGACGCATAGTTCGGGACCCCCTACCCGAGATCCACCGGTTTTGACACCGACATTGGTGCTTTCATTGAGAGTTCCAATGTGTCGTCATCGTAAAGGGGGATGGCTCGTCTCATTGTCAAAAACAACATCACTTCTAGGGGAGCCCTAGCTGTAGGCTAAACTCTCCGACTAGGCGGCTTCGTCATGACCTCCCGCTCGGCCGCTAAGCGAACGATGACTTCTCGGGTCATAGAAAACAGCCTCCACATCGGCTTAAAATTCGCTGAGCAGATGGATCCAATGGAGCTCTCCTCTTTGAACGAGCTCTTGGATCGCATCGCATCTCTAGGAGTCGCTACGGACTACGATCGGATCGGGCTTATACCCGACCAAAGGGAGATTAACTCTCCGCCGGTCACCCATCAAATAGCGGTGGTGGAGGAACAATGCGGCGTTTCTCCCTCTATCCTGAGGACGAATTATGTCCGGATTCCTAAGCTCTTCGAGCCGGATACTCGCTCACGGGAGGACATCTCCCTAACCCTGAACCTGGAGTCAGGTCGCATAGCGAACCCGTGGAGCAACATCCCGGAGTCCGAACTTCCAAGATCGGAAACTCCCCCGCCCAGGGATCTCAAATTGGGTCCAGGTCTGGACTTAAATCCACCCACCCACCCAGACACAAACGATCTTTCCCACAATAGGCTAGCGCCCTAAGAAACAGTACATCACTATTGGGCCAGATTCCTCCTTGTAATGAACAAGGTCAAGGACTATCGTGAGGAAGACGCAATTTTGTTCTTTTGTAACAATTGCACGGACAAGGGGATCCTCAACGCCATAAGTCGCCGCGACATTACACACTTCGCCGACTTGGCGGCCATAGTACGGAAATACTGTGCGATGGAAAGCGCCTGGAAAACCCAAACACAATTCTGGGATAATCCGGCCCTGTCAAAACCCCCAGTCCGAACTAAAAGGGTGCACTCTCATAAGTTGCCCGACTCAATTATAAAGAAACAAAATCCCACTACAGGGCGTGGAACCGTATTGGAGGGATGGCTTAACGGGCCCTACAAAATTCATAGTACAACGGATGCCATACCAACACATAGCCTTAGAGCATGTTGGGTACTCTGGCAAGTGGCCAAAAGCGGTGAGGATCTCCTCATCCAAAACACCCCAAAACACCTCCCCGGGGATCACAATACATTACTGACAGTCTTCGAGACCTTCGCCTCAAATAATAGGCGTAAGAGAGTACTCCGCAGTCTTGCCGAAGTCCGCCACGTAGCAGCAACAAATCCATGGAGCGACACAGCTATAACCTTCAATGCCAGTGACGAACCTCAATTCCGAACAACCCGAGCACCAACTGCTTTGGTCCTCAGTCCAATTGTGGACAGCTTTCGGCTCACTAAAGTGCTCATGGACGGCGGCAGCGGATTGAACCTCATTTACGAGGAGACCCTTCAAAAAATGGGAATAGACAGCAACCATATAGAGCAAAGCAGCACGACCTTCCGAGGAATTATCCCTAGTCAGGAGGCACGTTGCACTGGGAAAATCACACTAGATGTGGTGTTCGGCACTCCGGAGAATTATAGGTCTGAAGAAATCACATTCCAATTGGCCCCGTTCAGTAGCGGATAACGCCCTTCTAGGGTGGGAGGCATTCACGACTTTCCGAGCCATACCCCATTACGGGTACATGAAGCTCAAAATGCCCGGACCCAATGGAATCATCACTCTAGCTAGTGATCCGGACATAGCACTCCGCGCCAAGAACAAAATAGCCGCACTGGCCCTCGAGGCATTATCCGAAGCCCTTGTGGCGGAGGAGTTAACCGCGCTGCGCTCCATAGTGGAAAGGTACGACGTGATACTAGACAAAAGATCCAAGTCCACCACCTTTAAACCAGCGGACGAAATAGTCAAATTCCAAGTCCATCCAACGGATCACACAAAAACAGCATCCATCGGGGCACAGTTAAACCCCGCTGTAGACGCCGCACTACGGGAGTTTCTGTGCGAGAATTGGGACATATTCGCCTGGCATCCTTCAGACATGCCAGGAATCCCACGCAGATTGGCCGAGCATAGCCTTAATGTTCTAAAAGGGTTCAAGCCGGTCAAGCAGACTCTTCGGCGTTTCTCTGAACCTAAGCGACCAGTCATGGGAGAGGAGCTAGCCAAGCTACTGGAGGCCGGATTCTTTAGAGAAATAAAAAATCCGGACTGGCTAGCAAACCTGGTGATGGTACCAAAGAAGGACAAATCCTGGCGCCTATGCGTCGACTTCAAAGACCTTAATAAGGCTTGCCCAAAGGATCCCTTCCCCCTCCCTCGCATCCATCAAATCATCAATGCTACTGCAGGACACAAATCATTGTGTTTCCCCGATGCATACTCCGGTTACCACCAGATTAAGATGGCGGACTCCGATCAAGCCGCAACGGCATTTATCACTCCATACGGCCCCTTCTGTTTTAACACAATGTCCTTCGAGCTCAAAAACGCGGGCGCAACATATCAGCGCATGATTCAGACATGTCTGGAAAAGCAGATCGGCAAGACAGTGGAGGCATACGTTGACGATGTGGTCATTAAAACCAGACACGTCGACTCCTTAATAGACGACTTGAGGCTCACGATCACCAATCTTCGAACATACGACATTAAGCTCAATCCGAAAAATGCGTTTTTGGCGTAACCGCCGGAAAGCTCCTGGGCTTCATCGTTTCTAGTAGAGGAATTGAAGCAAATCCGGCTAAAATCCGAGCCTTGTCGTAGTTGGCTATCTCAACCGACCTCAAGCAAATACAGAAGTTAACTGGATGTGTGGCGGCCTTAAGCCGCTTTATCTCCCGATTAGGAGAAAAGGCACTCCCCCTTTATCGCCTTCTTCGGCGCACCGAACACTTCGAGTGGACGGACACAGCCACGGCCAGATTAGAAGACATAAAAGCCATCCTGGCCACCAACCCAATCTTGGCCGCGCCAAATGTTGGCGAACCAATGCTATTATATATAGCGGCAATGCACCAAGTTGTAAGTGTAGTGCTCGTCGTCGAACGAGAGACAGATGGACATAAATTCCCGCTTCAAAAGCCGGTATACTATGTATCTACCATCCTCACTCCATGCAAATCACGGTACCCACATTACCAAAAGATAGCATACGCGGTATTCATGGCATCCCGGAAATTACGACACTATACTTTCAAGAGTGTTCAATCACGGTAGCCTCTGAAGTACCACTCAACGACATAATAAACAACCGCGATGCCACGGGCCGGATTGCCAAATGGGCCATCGAGCTCCTTGATACGTCTCTAACGTATCTATAATTTTTGATTGCTCCATGCTATAGTATCTATTGTTTTGGGCAATATTGGGCTTTATTATCCACTCTTATATTATTTTTGGGACTAACCTATTAACCGGAGGCCCAGCCCAGATTTGTTGTTTTATGCCTATTTCAGTGTTTTGCCGAAAAGGAATATCAGATGGAGTCGAAATGGAACGAAATCAACTGGAGAAGTTATTTTTGGAAGGAAACACACCTGATGGACTTGGACCCCACGTCAGAAGATACGGGAGCTGCACACGAGGGTGGGGGGCACGCCCACCACCCTAGGGCGCGCCCCCTGCCTCGTGGGGCCCCCGTGGCTCCTCTGACGTCCTCCCTGCACCCATATATACCTATGTGACCTAAAACTTCCAGAACGCAAGATAGATCGGGAGTTCCGCCAGCAGAAGCCTTCGTAGCCACCAAAAACCAATCTAGACCCGTTCCGGCACCCTGCCAGAGGGGGCAATCCATCTCCGGTGGCCATCTTCATCATCCCGGTGCTCTCCATGACGAGGAGGGAGTAGTTCTCCCTCGGGGCTGAGGGTATGCACCAGTAGCTATGTGTTTGATCTCTCTCTCTCTCGTGTTCTTGAGATGATACGATCTTGATGTATCGTGAGCTTTGCTATTATAGTTGGATCTTATGTTTCTCCTCCCCCTCTTCTCTCTTGTAATGAATTGAGTTTTCCCCTTGAAGTAATCTTATCGGATTGAGTCTTTAAAGATTTGAGAACACTTGATGTATGTCTTGCCGTGGATATCTGTGGTGACAATGGGATACCGCGTGCCACTTGATGTATGTTAAGGTGACCAACTTGCGGGTTCATGAACCTATGCATAGGGGTTGGCACATGTTTTCGTCGTGATTCTCCGGTAGAACTTTGGGGCACTCTTTGAGGTCCTTTGTGTTGGTTGAATAGATGAATCTGAGATTGTGTGATGCATATCGTATAATCATACCCATGGATACTTGAGGTGACATTGGAGTATCTAGGTGACATTAGGGTTTTGGTTGATTTGTGTCTTAAGGTGTTATTCTAGAACGAACTCTAGGGCTGTTTGTGACACTTATAGGAATAGCCCAACGGATTGATTGGAAAGAATAACTTTGAGGTGGTTTCGTACCCTACCATAATCTCTTCGTTCGTTCTCCGCTATTAGAGACTTTGGAGTGACTCTTTGTTGCATGTTGAGGAATAGTTTTATGATCCAATTATGTTAGTATTGTTGAGGGAACTTACACTAGCGAAAGTATGAACCCTAGGCCTTGTTTCAACGCATTGCAATACCGTTTACGCTCACTTTTCTCACTTGCTACCTTGCTGTTTTTATTATTTCAGATTACAAAAATCCATATACCACTTGTTTCACCATCTCGTCTCCGAACTAGTGCACCTATACAATTTACCATTGTATTGGGTGTGTTGGGGACACAAGAGACTCTTTGTTATTTGGTTGCAGGGTTGCTTGAGAGAGACCATCTTCATCCTACGCCTCCTATGGATTGATAAACCTTAGGTCATCCACTTGAGGGAAATTTGCTACTGTCCTACAAACCTCTGCACTTGGAGGCCCAACAACGTCTACAAGAAGAAGGTTGTGTAGTAGACATCAAGCTCTTTTCTGGCGCCGTTGCCGGGGAGGTAAGTGCTTGAAGGTATATCTTTAGATCTTGCAATCGAGTCTTTTAGTTTCTTGTTTTATCACTAGTTTAGTCTATAGAAGAAAATTACAAAAAATGGAATTAAGTTTGTCTCATACACTCCACCTTTTTAATATCTTTCGTAAGTATGATGGAAAGGATAATTGTGCTCAACTGCTAGAAGAAGAAATATCTAAAATGTTTGGCACTAAATATTTGAATGGTGAGCATGATTGTAATGTTGTTAGTACGGATTCTTTGAATATCCATGATGCTAATGATGATTGCGCTATTTATGATACCTACTATAAACATGTCAATTTTTGTGGAGTGCATGTTTGCAAGTACACACCAAATAGGGAAGATAGATATTGCAAGAGGCATAAGTACTTAGAAACCAAATTGTTGCAAGAAGAGCTAGATGAATGTGCTGAAAGATTCAATATTTATCGTGCTCCTTGTGAACTTTGCAATGAACATGGTCATTTAAAGCTCCAATGCTATTTTTTTCATGATCAAGTCATGTCCAAATATTGTGATAATTTGATTACCCTTGAGCATCATAAAGAGCTTAGCCTTCTTTTGGGTTATGAAGAAATGAAACGTATAACTAAGGATATTCCAAAATTTTCCCTTGATAAAGTTCTTGATTTTGATCTAGAAAATATTTATATGTATTATGCGGTGAATTGCATTGAAAATCCTTATATTGCCAATTACATAAATAAAAGAAAACAAATAGAGGATGAAGAGAATACTAATGAAAGGGAAGAGACTTCCCAATATCCTCCTATTATTTCTTATGATGAATCAAGTAACGAGGGGGAGCCTCCAATTCAACCAATATCATTAATAAGGAGCTCCAAAAAGAGAATTGAACCCACGCATGATGTGGTGAAGAAGAAGAAGAAAAGAAAAAGGAAGAGAGGTAAAAAGGTATCTCTCCCAAATAAAGTTGCTCCTATTATTGCTGTGCCTCATGAAAATGAAGATGATACACTTGATGATGATCTTGTTATGCCTATTGCTTGTTGTGATGATTATGACTGGTAAGATAATGATACTTCTTATGATCTTGAAAATCTTTTTGGCACTTGCTTGGAAGAATATGATAATTGCTATACTATTGGTGCTATTCATACAATTAATGATGAGAGTGATTATGCTTATGATATGAAAAGGCCCAAGCTTGGGGAAGCTATGTTTGATGAGGATGAAATATTTGAGAATAAATTTGCTGCAATTAATGTTTGTCCCAAGCTTGGGGATGCTATGTTTAATAATGATGATATTTTAGCCTCTCAAGTTTTGATATGCAAGTTTATAATGATGATAGCATGCCTCCTACTTATGGTGATTATTGTGATGATACTTATGCTATAAAAAGTAGTGATGATTATATTTATAAAACTTGTCATGATTATGATTACCCCTTCTCTGAACATTACTCTTTTAATGTGGAAACAATTTATAGTATCCAAGTCTCTTACAATACTTCCACTATTATTCATGAGAAGAATTTTGCTTGTGTGGAGAGTAATAAAATCTCTATGCTTATAGATCATGAAAAGAATGCTTTAGGTTCTGATTATATTGTTGAATTCATTCATGATGCTACTGAAAATTATTATGAGGGAGGAACATATGCTTGTAGGAATTGCAATAATATCAAGTTTCCTCTCTATGTGCTTAAAGTTTTGAAGTTATGCTTGTTTTACCTTCCTATGCTAGTTGATTATTGTTCCCACAAGTTGTTTGCTCACAAAATCCCTATGCATAGGAAGTATGCTAGGCTTAAATGTGTTAGTCATATTCTTCATGGTGCTCTCTTTATGTTTCAATTCTTATCTTTTATGTGAGCATCATTGAAATCATCATGCCTAGCTAGGGGCGTTAAACGATAGCGCTTGTTGGGAGGCAACCCAATTTTATTTTAGTTCCTTGTTTTTTGTTCCTTTTTAGTAATAAATAATTCATCTAGCCTCTGTTTAGATGTGGTTCTATGCTTTTAATTAGTGTTTGTGCCAAGTAGAACCTTTGGGAAGACTTTGGGAAAGTCTTGTTGATCATGCTGTCAAAAACAGAAACTTTAGCGCTCACGAGACCTGCTGCCATTTTTATTTAGAGAGTGATATTTAGTTAATTATTTTTGAAGATGATTAATAGATAAATTCCTCAGGTCCAGCAATTTATTTTAGAATTTTATGAGTTCCAGAAGTATACGTTTGATCCAGATTACTACAGACTGTTCTGTTTTTGACAGATTCTGTTTTCGATGTGTTGTTTGCTTATTTTGATGAATCTATGGCTAGTAAAATAGTTTATAAACCATAGAGAAGTTGGAATACAGTAGGTTTAACACCAATATAAATAAAGAATGATTTCATTACAGTACCTTGAAGTGGTGATTTATTTTCTTATACTAACGGAGCTTACGAGTTTTCTGTTAAGTTTTGTGTTGTGAAGTTTTCAAGTTTTGGGTAAGGATTCGATGGACTATGGAATAAGGAGTGGAAAGAGACTAATCTTGGGGATTCCCAAGGCACCCCAGGGTAATATTCAAGGATAGCCAAGAGCCT